>NW_022145562.1:0-192500 GCF_000002235.5 Strongylocentrotus purpuratus
ATAGCAGACATGAGCCATATACAAGAAGCGTTAAAGATGGTTGGAATTATAGCATCATTCTAAACAAATTGAGAAAAAGAAACACCATATTAGACTGCTGCGAGCCTTTGACTGATTGATGCTCTGGTGCCATGAACCTTCCCCGCTCATAAACTCAGCATGATTTAGAAATTATAATCTTTATAGTCTTTGTTATCATTTCCCAGGCTCATAGACATAGCAAAGTTTAGTGTTGGACATGGGGATTAAAAGTTTAACTTCATATATACCAGTATCGATCATGAAGGCATTTACATGAACTTGTAACATCAGTATTTTCAGTTATTTTTGTATGTTATGTAGTATTTTTGTCTCTTTACATGTATGTTATGTATGTATTTTGTCTCTTTACGTGTATGTTTATATTGCATTACTTGTAACATTATATTAAAAGTCTGTCAGCCTAACAAAATTCTCTCTAATGAGGTCATATGCTGACGATGGTAGTCCAGATTTAAATGCCGGCCATGCCAAAACACTTATTTGGAAAACTGATAGATTAGCTTTATATCTACCGTAAGTGAAATAATAATGTGACAGTTCTGTAAGACAGCAATCTTAATTGTAAACACAAAGTGCTACATGTCCATACGAGAAATGTTAACATAATGAAATGAAAATAAATTGCAGTGAAGACTGAATACAAAATAAGTGTCTTCATAATTGCTTTGTTTTGTTTTGTTGCTTTAATTGTTTCCCTACTTTCAAATTTGGTGTGAGTTCTTACCTTCTTCTCACTCTGCTTTTCTCTCTGACATGTCCTTGGTAAATGTGCTTTTCTTGAACCATTTATTGGAGCTAGCTTGCAGTCCTCACATTGTCAGATGTTTCCTTGTGACATGAGCTGAACGGGATGATGAGTCTGTTTGGCTGGTGGGCTTCTCTTGAATGTTGTTTGCTTGTGAGATGAGCTGAACGGGGATGATGAGTCTGTTTGGCTGTGGGCTTCTCTTGAATGTTGTTTGCTTGTGACATGCTGAACGGGGATGATGAGTCTGTTTGCTGGCGGGCTTCTCTTGAATGTTGTTTGCTTGTGGATGAGCTGAACGGGGATGATGATCTGTTTGGCTGGCGGGCTTCTCTTGAATGTTGTTTGCTTGTGACATGAGCTTGAACGGGGATGATGAGTCTGTTTGGCTGGCGGGCTTCTCTTGAATGTTTGCTTGTGACATGAGCTGAACGGGGATGATGAGTCTGTTTGGCTGGCGGCTTCTCTTGAATGTTGTTTGGCTTGTGACATGAGCTGAACGGGGATGAATGAGTTTGTTTGGCTGGTGGGCTTTCTCTTGAATGTTTGCTTGTGACATGACTGAACGGGATGATTGGTCTGTTTGGCTGGTGGGCTTCTCTTGAATGTTTGTTTGCTTGTGACATGAGCTGAACGTGGATGATGAGTCTGTTTGGGCTGTGGGCTGCTTCCCTATGAATGTTGTTTCCTTGTGACATGAGCTGAACGAGGATGATGATCTGTTTGGCTGGCGGGCTTCTCTTGAATGTGTTGTTGCTTGTGAGATGAGCTGAACGGGGATGATGAGTCTGTTTGACTGGCGGGTTTCTCTTGAATGTTGTTTGCTTGTGACATGAGCTGAACGGGGATAATGAGTTTGTTTGGTGGTGGTGCTTCTCTTGAATGTTTGCTTGTGACATGAGCTGAACGGGGATGATGAGTCTGTTTGGCTGGTGGGCTTCTCTTGAATGTTGTTTGCTTGTGACATAGCTGAACGGGGATGATGAGTCTGTTTGGCTGGTGGGCTTCCCTATGAATGTTGTTTCCTCTCGTGACATGAGCTGAACGAGGATGATGAGTCTGTTTGGCTGGCGGGCTTCTCTTGAATGTTGTTTGCTTGTGTGGATGAGCTGAACGGGATGATGAGTCTGTTTGGCTGGCGGGCTTCTCTTGAATGTTGTTTCCCTTGTGAAATGAGCTGAACGGGATGATGAGTCTGTTTGGCTGGTGGGCTTCTCTTGAATGCTGTTTGCTTGTGATATGAGCTGAACTGGGATGATGAGTCTGTGTTTGGCTGGTGGGCTTCTCTTGAATGTTGTTTGCTTGTGACATGAGCTGAACGGGGATGATGAGTCTGTTTGGCTGGCGGCTTCTCTTGAATGTTGTTTGCTTGTGTGACATGAGCTGAACGGGATGATGAGTCTGTTTGGCTGGTGGGCTTCCCTGAATGTTTTGTTTCTTTGTGACATGAGCTGAACGGGGATGATGAGTCTGTTTGGCTGGTGGCTTCTCTTGAATGTTGTTTGCTTGTGAGATGAGCTGAACGGGGATGATGATTCTGTTTTGGCTGGCGGGCTTCTCTTGAATGTTGTTTCCTTGTGAATTGAGCTGAACGGGGATGATGAGTCTGTTTGGCTGGTGGGCTTCTCTTGAATGCTGTTTGCTTGTGAGATGAGCTGAACGGGATGATGAGTCTGTTTGGCTGGCGGCTTCTCTTGAATGTCGTTTGCTTGTGAGATGAGCTGAACAGGGATGATGAGTCTGTTGGCTGGCAGGCTTCTCTTGAATGTTGTTTGCTTGTGAGATGAACTTCCTCAGTAAGGAGGAAGTGGTTATCTGCAAGTAGATGTCCAGGTAGATGAATAGACATCTTCAAATAAAATGGTGGGTACCCATTGATGAAAGAGAGGTGGAAGGCAGTAGGAGAAGATGGAGAAAGATGGAGCAAGGTAGAGAGATGAGAGGAGAGAGAGAGATAAAGATAGAGAGACAGACAAACAGAGAGAGAGGAGAGTGAGAGAGAGAGAGAGGGAGAGATAAAGTGAGAGAGACAGACAAACAGAGATGAGGTGAGAGAGAGAGATAAAGATAGAGAGACAGACAACAGAGAGAGGGAGAGAGAAGAGATGGGTATAGGGATGATGACAGCCTATAATGATTATAAAAACTGTGACTTTGTAGGTCTTTATTTTGGTACTCCACCAGCCAAGCTAGCAAGCATTGATTGGATAAGATTGTTGGATAGAATTGTTCCAAGGATACCTGAATAATCCAATTAGCGTGGTTATTAGTATTAACAAAAGAGAAAGGAAAAATAAATTATTTAATGACGCAAAGTTATTCTGCGTTTGCACATACCGATGTGGGTTCAAAGCGCCATGAGCACCGAAAGGTGGCCTGTGCGCTATACAAGTAGCCACTATTATTATTATTATTAAGACTCTTCTCAATAAGCACTTACCTTCGATAACGACGCACTTAAATTCAAAATTAAATTCAAAATTTATTCATGTTTCCACAAAAACATTACAAATCAATTATAGCATTTACAACAAATTTAGAAATCATGTTGAAACAGAGGGGTCCACTAAAAGCAATGCTTGTACAGTGTGACACCTCAATGAAACTTAGGAATAATGAGAATTAAATTATCTAATATGTAACTACAAAGGAACTATAAAATGGGGAAATAAAAAATAGGAATGCCAACAAGACGAGAAAGGGACAAAACATACTTTACACACAAGATAGAAGCACACGGTCTAATACAAAGAGTAGACAAAATGAAAAAAGATGAGAGATCGAGGGTACAGAAAATAATACTAAAGATGACTGCATGTGGGGTTGAGAAGAAGATAAGGAAAGAGAAAGGAAAAAGAAAAAAGAAAGAAAAAAGAAGTGCGCGTTAGAAATGAAATAAGCATGAGAAGAACAATATATATATCAAATTACATCCTGCTATTCCTGAGGGACTCTTTCTATTCCTCACTATGCTTCAATAGGTCCCTCATATTCTACTTAATCTATATGAATTGAGAATCATTGAGATGTGGTTATTTATACTATAGTTGTATCGTATAATTTTTTATTTCATATGTATGTCTATATTTTCTGTAAAATGTGGACCAATAAAACTTGAAACTTGAAATGTCAAGAAGTGCAAACCATTGTATGTTGTCAATAATTAGATCATCAGAATATACTGAAGTTGTGCAAAATACAAACTTTCTTATTGCAATGATTCTACTTCCATTTTATGCAATATACTTACAGTGTTGGTGCAGTATTGATAACATACTGCCTCGTAGCATCACGACTACACTGCAGCCCTTTAAGGGTCAAAGCCTGATCAAGAAAAAGGAATGATTAAAATATTTCAGTTATATTTCAGTAATCTGTTCACAATAATAACATGAAATATTGAAATACAAAATAAGTTATGGAATGCACATTATTATCAAAGTGTGCCTATACAAAAATCATATGATATCTTTCTAGTAATGTAATATATGGAATTGCTCTTTAATATTCTTTGAACAATTTTTAATTAGTTTGCTAAATGGTTGTTTGGTATATGTTCATTTTGTAATCACTGCATTGTTAATTCATATTCCTGTGATCTCTTGACTTATACATCAAGAAATAATTGACACTCTGTTCCTAAAATCTAAATGATGTACATAAAGAAACCAAATGAGGTGATAGTGCATTTGCAGCCAATATATTTCATGTCTGTGAAATTATTAAACTGATCATTCAGATTTCAAAATATGTATAAGCTGAAAAACTCTCTTGATAAGAAACATGGGTGGATAGTGATTCTTTACATTTTTGATATATTTGGATGCCTCTGTGGATGTATTATAAGCACTAGAAAATTTAGCCCCTAAAACATTTCCGCTTTCGAGAAAAATTCAATATGCAAAATTACCGGTGCTCCCGTAGATTTTGATGAATCTCAAATAGCGCCTACGGCCGTACAATGGTAGCTACGACCATGAAAATCTCAGAATATGTAGTTGTGATATAATTTCCAAACGAAAATAGCTAATCAATCAATTAGTCAAGAAACATTGTTTTATAGCTTAATTAATATCTTGACCATGAAAATCTCAGAATATGTAGTTGTGATATATAATTTCCAAACGGAAATAGCTAATCAATCGATTTTAGTCAAGAACATTGTTTTATAGCTTAATTAATATCATGACCTTGAGAGGGAGCTATATAATAAACTTCCACCTTGTGCTGTTGATCATATGACATCATTTGACATCGCTCTCATTCGCTCTAAGTACAAAATTATTAAGTCAACTTATATTTCTTCTTCCCATACTTTTATTGATACATTTATATGACAAACTTTGCAAACGTTGTTGGTCCGTATTACTTGCTCTTATATTATACTTTTGTAATGTTTTTTTTTATGGAAATGTTACATTTTGTTGTTGTTTCATTTTCTCATTCATGTATTGTGTTGAATTTCATATTTATATACACACAGGGCCCTAAAGGATAACAGTGACTAAGCCACCTTCGGTATGATAAAACAAAACATATGAATAACTAATTTTTTTAAAGTAAATATTCAAAAGATTTTCATGAAACTGTAATTACTTCATCAACTTGGGAAGTTTTAATCCTTATAACGCAAGCTGTGATGTAGGAAACAAAACCAATATTTTTTTATTTTTTTACTAATAATGTTTTACATTTTCAACTGTTCAAATATATACTATTAAGATTTAATCAACACTAAATATAATTCTACGATTTTCTGAGAAAAAAAATTAATTCTGAAAATCTATCGCTTAAAATAGAATGGACCGTTCCCATGCCCTAAATTATTTGATATGACCCCTTTTCTTCTAGTAAAGCAGGAGAATTCTTGTGACAACTTGCCACAACATGTTTAGGGGACAGATATGCTTATTCTCCTTGGATGTTGTTTGTAATAAAGCCTTAAAAAACAATCTTAACTTGTAGTTCTGAAATGTACATGAAGATTAGGGGATATTCAACCAACAATTCCATACAATTTCCATCAAGATCTGTTGACTACTTTTAAATCTTGTATCTCTGTTGAGAAACCCCTATTGGGTTATATGGTTTTGCCCGACACTATTGTTTGAGTACTCACTCTTCCACCGTGTAAAGATCTCGATGCTGGTAGCACACGCGCGGGAGAGGTGTCTGGTCTTCCGCTTACACCTCTCCCCGGCCCTCGTCCTACAGAGGCACCGGTGCGCTACCAGCGCCAACGGCCCCACGTTCACATTGACCTACAGCGGCCCGTTGTTATATTGGCTGCATAGTCCATGGCTCACTGCAAGGAGAAGAGAAAACCGAGTGATCATTTATTAATCTTATTAGGCCTGTACTATTTTTATGAGATAATCATTGCAGCATACATTCTTAGATGAGCAATTTCTAGATTTCTTTAATTGATATATATGCTTGTAATGTTATTTGGTGCCTCAATATAATGTTTACATTTATACTGTTTTCACACTGGCAATATTTTGCTTAACCCCGTACTATAGGTGGGGTTAAGGGGGGGTCTTAGCCCCACCTATAGTACGGAGTTAAGCCTATTCCACTTTCTGTTCAGACTGGCTTTTACCAAAGTGGGCTAAAGTTGGCTAACCCCACCTATAGTACGGGGTTAACTAACCCTGCAAATAGCAGGCTAACTCCGCAATTGTGGTGCTCCTCCTGCTAACCCCGCAATTGCGGTGCCAAGCAAATGAATGAGAACAGAAACGAAAAATAGTCCGGTACTACGCAATGGAGCGTATCGCAGCTGGCCAGATGCGAAGTATGTCCAATCATAACATTCACGATATCCGGGGTTAACGAATTGCAGTGAGAACAGCGTGAATTTTCTTATTCCGGAATAGGCGCTAGTACGGGACTAAAAACAGCGTGTGTGAAAAGCCAAAAAAATAGTCCGGGTTAAGGATAGTACAGGACTAAGCAAAGTACGGGGTTAAGCAAAACCAGTGTGAAAAGAGTATTAGATTACTACATACAGGCATTCCTTTTAGTCACAACATATTTAACTTTCTAATTTTTTTTCTTCATTGTTTGATGTCAATGCTCGGGCCATGCTCTAGGGCCATGCATCTCAGATTTAATGTTGTTAAACGATGCCTTTAATGCGATCTCACAAATCTTTAAACTTTTCTGATCCACCTCATGTAATGTCTGCACCCCTGGTAAAATTCTATTTTTTACGAATCTGTGACCTATGTAGGTAGGAAGGCCGGAGATGGCCTTTGAATGAGGAAATGTCTCTCCCCCCCCCCCCCCCCCCTCCTCCACAGAGCTATCATTGATTATTTGACATAATCAAAAAGCAAAGAATGGGAGGGGCTCAGGGGGCTGAATGAGGGTTCCTTAGCCCTTCACCTGCTTAATATATTGTAAGGTTGCAGTCAGGCGCGTACGCAGGGGGGGGGGGGGGTTTGGGGTTAAACCCCCCCCCCCTCAAGTTTTTTTTTATGTGTATGTTTTTCGTGAAACCCCCCCCCCCCCCCTTTTGAGTTTTTTTTTTTTTTTTTTTAATAAAAAAAATTTAAAAAAAATAAAAATTATGCCAATGGCTGACCTGAAAAAGGTGACCTTACCCCCCCCCCCCAACGGAACAAAATGTCAAATTTTCAAATTTCGCTCCCAAAAGAAAAAAAGAAAAGTGTCCTCTTACCACCCCGTGGGCAAAACGTGGGCAAAATTTGGGTATCGGTACGTGATGAGTACCGCCTCCGTACGGATTTGGGAGCACGCAGACACACCGTAGCACTTTTAGTGCACGAGGAACTTTCGCTGCGTTCGGACTGCGTTCGGGCTACCGATTCACCCCAGTGCGTGTGACGTGCGTTACCGGTACTCCCTCCTTACCTTTGCCACTCCCTCCCTACGTTTTCGATCACACTCATTTCTTTGCAGTTCTCAAAGAGACACACAACAGCTGACCAACAACTCACATTATGTTGCATATTAAATGCTCTATGCAAAGGGCGGGATCACCAAGAGTAAAGCGTCTTGCTATAGGGTGTGCTTTGTACTAGCTGCGCTGCACCAGCCAGAGCTGATACACGGGGCTAATTCCCGTCGACGTCCAAACTTAGAGACCTATTTCCATCATGATTGCCGCGATTTTTATATAGTTTTCGTGAATGGAGGTTTGAAATCAAAGCTTATTTTGTGATTACTATGGCCACAAGAAAACCATTGGACTGACAGTTCAGTCGCAAGCTGCCTTCAGTCCACACACATACAGTACACACAGTCATGCAGTGCACTGTAACTCCGGGAAGCTCCAACACCGGCACCGCGCACCGCAGGCGTCCGACGCCTGCGGCGCCGGTGTTCGAGCTTCCTGGAGTTACGCTGCAGTGTGTGTGAGTTCAGCTAAGCTGAGCTCGAATCGAAGAGATTTGACACTTTGAAATTGTTATCTGTTGGTTTGCATCATTATTGCCGCGATTTCAATATAGTTTCGTGAATAGATTTGCGAAACCTGAGCTTAGAATTAGTAAAAGTATTACTAATGTCTACGTTTTTAAACGACTGTCTGAATTTCTTGTGAAAATTTTACTTTGAAAAATGATTATCGAAATTCATGGTCAGAAATAATCACAATCTAGGGTCTATTATGTTACAGTTCTTGCATCAAATCAATGCATGAAACTTAGTTATTGAACTAGAAAAATGTTTTTTTTCTAAAAAGGCAATTATGAAGTAGGAAGCCTGAAACCTTAGCCTACTAAACAGATCTCAACAAAGTGTAGGCCTATCCTTTTATGAATTAATGAAAAAGTAGCCCCAGAAAAAAGAAACGACTGTCTGATTTTCTTGTGAAAATTTTACTTTGAAAAATGATTATCGAAATTCATGGTCAGAAATAATCACAATCTAGGGTCTATTATGTTACAGTTCTTGCATCAAATCAATGCATGAAAACTTGGTTATTGAACTAGAAAATTTTTTGTTTTTTTTAAATAGGCAATTATGAAGTAGGAAGCCTGAAACCTTAGCCTACTAAACAAATCTCAACAAAGTGTAGGCCTATCCTTTTATGAATTAATGAAAAAGTAGCCCCAGAAAAAAGAGCCTCCGAGAGTTGAAAAAGTAGCCCCCAAAATTTCCCAAAAATTTGAAATGGAGCCCCGGAAATGAAAAACTTTATTTTTTGCCTGCGTCCCCCTCTAGAATCCCGCGGATTTCCGCGTGTCCTGAGTTGAGTGTATATATTATATAGGCGTGGGGTCCACGGGTTTCAAGGGGCCATAAACCCCCGAAAGCTCGGGGTTTTAGGCGTTTAATTAGGGTCAGATGAGCATATTTTTAATACTTTATTTGTGACACTTGCGGGTCACTAATTGGCGTGGGGTCAATACGTAGAGTTGCGTAGTGTTGCGTACCAACTACGCTGCCCTACGTTACTATATGCTGAGGGACGGAAAGGGGTACGCAAGATGAACGAAAACAATTCAACATGTTTAATTTTTTTCGCGTACTTTCGGCGTAGAAACTTGACGCAGAAAGTACGCCTTTTTACGCAACAGTACGCTACCCTACGCCAGATCGACAAAGCAGTCAAAGCTTTCCACACAGTAAGCAACCATAAGCAAACCTGTACGCCAGCCTACACATAACCTACACAGGGACTATTTTCCCATTAATACGCAGCCTAATTTCTGCGTCGTCGGTACGCCACACAACGGAACTCTACGCAGTTCCAGTGGCTTAAAGAATAACTACCGGTACAGTTGGATCGTTTTTTTTATTTTAAATAAGGCCAATTAAAAACAAAACATGTTTAGCGTCCTGTTTTTTCGAAAAATGGGAAGGAGGAGGCCCTTTTTTTTTTTTTTTTTTTACTTTCAAAATGGCCGCTCCGTACATTTTCCTGACATTCGGGCTATTTTTCAAGATGGCGGCCGACATTTTTTTTTTTTTTTTTTTTTAAATCAGAAATACATTTTAGCAGTGTTTTTCATGTTTTTTTTCTTTCAAAATTTTTTTTTAAAAAAATAAAAAAAATTAAAAAAATATAGGAGGCGGCCCCAAAAAAGGAAGCGGGCGGGGACGCTAAACATGTATATTTTTTTAATGGCCTGAATGGCAAATAAGTTCTTGGTGGTTTTAATTTAGACAGTCTCTATATAATTATCTATTTACACCGTCCGCCCCCCTCTAGAATCCCGCGGATTTCCGCGGGTCCTGCTAGTACAAGTATATAAATCAACATCACAAAGTATCTTGAATATTCAAACATAAACAATAAACAAAGGTATATATTGATATTCATAGTATATGTAAATTATACTTTAAGCTTGACTGCATCAGGTGAACATTGAACCGATCAGAGAGAGAGAGATAGTGGATGAAAAGGGTGAATGTGAATAAGGGATGACCTATTAGTATGAAAGGGATGAATCATGGATATGAAGGGGAGTGCCCTTTTCTTCTCACCCCAAAATGTACTCCTAATTTAAAGCGACTAAGAGCATCTTTTTCTTTCATTTCACCCAAAGCTCGCTCACTACGCTTGCATTTTAAGTTATTATGATTTTGTTTCTTATGTAAAGATCTTTTAAGTCTTTCATCACTAGGATTTCCCCCCCCCCCCCCCCTCTTTATAAGATGTAATTTTTCGCTTTGCGACTTCACAAATTAAAAATTTTAATTTTAAATTAAATATTCAGACCATCAGACTGGGGAGGGCCCCCCCCCCCCCTATGATCTCGGCCGTTGAATGTCCGATGAACACGAAAATGTGCATGTTTGTAGATATTTACGTAAGGTACAAGATGGTATAAATAGTTTTTTCCTAATAAACAAATTTATACCGTTATAGCCTAATTAATTATGCAAAATGCTAATTTTATGCATTTTACAGAAAACTCTTGTAGACTTGTGAATAATCTTGAAAATGTATTGAATAAATGTTCGAAATTCATCATTTTATTTTCTTATGTATTTTATTGTTTTTTATTTATTATATCTATTGTTTTATTTCTAATGTATTCTTTTGTTCTGGAATACATCAAGTTACTTTGAGAAACATATAAAAGCAATTTGATATCACTTAGGAAGAAATAATCGTCCTAATCTAAAACCTGTATTCACATTTCTGCTTGTACAAAGCACTTTTTAATGACATGCGCATACTAATTGTTATGTAACACCTTACAGGTATATCCGATTTCGACGACAATGGTATCAAAATGTGCGTAAGACTTGACAGAAAAAAGTCAAAAAACAACAATTCAAAATTCCAAGCAGTTGCGGCGCAATCTCCGAAAATGTTGAGACAGTAAGGGTTAAAGCAGTATCTTGGACCATGTGCAGAGAAAAACAAACAATGAAATCATCCCTGATAATCTAATCACAATGTAGGGGTATCATATGGCCTAACAATGTCTATAAATTGTATATTTTTGCTTTGAGGTTTCCCTTTGTATGTGCCCCTTTTTTCCAGAAAGTGCCCTTTTTTGTTGGTGCCCTTTCCCCCCCCCCCCCCCCTTTTAAGTCGCTCTGCCAGGCTCTCGTCCACGGTGAGAGGTGATTGTTAAATCTTGAAGAACAAAACGTAATCCCTCATGGCTATACTCCCCATATATGAAGAGTTTCATTCCAAAAGGAGCTTACCGGGTAATCCACTTGGGTACTTCTGAGTAAATAGCCTTTTACTATTTCTCCACTTTCCCTTTAGCCATAAAGGCTATAGCCTAGGTGTTAAAATTAAAACAATTATTCTCAGATTCTAATCGGGCGACTATACACACAAACAAATCAATGATTCTCTTTCAGTGGGGAAGGGGGGGGGACAAGTGTGAAGCTTGTAAAACCTTTGACAAGCAAATAAAAAGGTCATCATATTTCTACATGTTACTTTCTAGGTGATTTTTCTTGATCCAAGTTGTCTGATGAAGCAAAAGGGTAATACACTTTTCAGGTGCTTTTTTGTGTGGGGGGGGGGGGGGCTGGCTAAAGCTGCTACAGGAGAGGGGAGGAGAGGGGAGGAGAGGGGGGTTACAATCAGGTGACAATTTTTTTTTGTGTACAGGGGCGGCTGAACACCTTCAGAAGTGGGGGGGGGCACCAAGAAAAAAGGCACCTACAAAGGGAAATGTAAGATTTGTGAGGTTGCAGTGTGAAAACAATTTCATCTCATAAAGAGGAAAAACTCAATCCTGATGGGGTTACAAGCACATTCTCATAACGGAAGACTGAAAAGACTTTTGAAAAGTAACAAAAGTATATCATTTATAAATGCGAGCGAGCTTTGGGAAAATTGCATTCAGTCGCTTGAAATTAGGGGCACATTTGATGGTGAGAGGAAAAGATGACACTTCAGAAAAAGAGAGCATGTGTCAAAATACAAAGAGTAATTATCAGGGGTGAAAATGGGGCACTTCTTACACCTTCAAAATGCGGCGCTCACTAGGGATGAAAAAAGGCACTGAGAATAGGAAATGGGCATTTGTCAACAGAAAAGGGGCACCTATCAGATTTTGATAGGGGCATTTATAAGAGGTGAAAAGGGGATAGGTCCCTTTTTAGAAAGGAAATGGGGCATGTACCATTGTTAAAAGGGAAATTATCAGAGGTGAGAAGGGGCACTTATCGCACCTAAAAAGAGGCAATGACCAGATATGAAAAGGGGCTCTTATGAAAATAAAAAAGGGGCATAATAAAGGAAAATGTGCATTAATTGGTTGAAAGAAAAGGGGCACCAATCAGATTTTATTACAGGGATATATCGAAGGTGAAGGGGGCACTTATCCAAAGTGAAATGGACTCTGGAGTAACTTCTCGTACCTGAAAAGAGTCATTTACTAGAGATGAAAAGGGGCTATTATGAGATGGGAAGGGGCTCTTTTTTAATGGGGGCATTTATCAAGAAAAGGGGCTCATGTGAAAATATAAGGTTCGCTTATCCGAGTTAAAAAGGGAGTAGTTATTAAAAGTTGAAGGGGCACTTTATACAAAGGAAAAGGGGCACTTGTCAAATTAAAATAGACACCTCTCAGATTTGAATAGGGCAATTATCAGAGGTGAAAATGGGCATTTATCAGAGTGCTCTGTTTGTGTATATATATATGTTACATGTATGTATGACAGAATGGCAGGGATTTTGCTGCGGGGCAAATAACCATGTCAAGTCCTGCACCCCCCCCCCCCACCCGCCACCCCCCCAATATGCTAAAGTGAATATTTTCCAGCTCCAGGCCTTGGATTTGTCATGTTTGTGCATGAAATTAAAAAATTCTATCGAATATCAAATTAGGGTCGCATAGGAGATCTAGGCCTACTCTTGATGAAAGGAAATGTAAATATTAATCACTATCAACATAAATATAAATATTTAAAAAATGAACAAATTATTTTTGGACTTGGTTAGTTATTATTTGTCACTAAAACTTTGGTTGCTAATCCAGGATCCCACCCTCTGTGCAACAAATGTGCCATGAAATATATATGAAACTCTGAAGATGAAATATTTAATTAATCAGTGGCGGATCCAGGGGGGGGGCACAGGGGGCACGTGCCCCCCCCCCCCCCCCCCCCCCGCCAAAAAAAATATGTTAAAATCAGCCCTAAATTTGCCCAAAATGTACTGGAAAAAAGGGCGTACCCCCCCCCCCCCCCCCCCGGCCCCAAATATGCCACTGGCTGACCTAAAAAGGTGAACTTACCACAACCCCCCCCCCCCCCCCCCGCTTATTCAGCGGCTGGCTGAGTCGTTGCGATTTTTTTGGGACTAAACAAAATATATATATGTTCTCTTTCCCACACGGTGCCCCCCCCCCCCCCCCCCCCCCCGGCAAGAAATTCCTGGATTCGCACCTGTTAATATTCATCAAAAAATAATAATAAAATAAATAAATAAAAATGAACAAATTATGTTTTTAATTCTTTCAAGTTTCAAACCAACCAATGGCAAAATGAGCCATTAGGCCCCTACTTGTTTTTAAAGGCCGGCTGTACTAGTTCAGCCAGATGGGATTAGACCACCCAGTGGGGTCACTGACAGGTGGCTATATACTATAGATCAACAGGCACCGATTGGGGAAGTTTTCTATATACTGTAGAGGGAGCAAGTAGCTACAGGTACTAAGTAATACAGTGTGGCTTTAACAAAACACTTGGTTCCTATCCGGCATTCGATTTAAATGTGTCTTCATGTACTGGAGCCAAAAGCTGCACGTACACCAGGGCTTATCCCTGCGTACACCATGCCACCATCACCACCACCATCACCCTCCGGCCTCCTGCACAAACAATAGCCTGCTGGTATCGCACACACTCAAGATCAAACACGAGTACATCACTTTTCACAATCGACTATATTGAAAATATTAATTGTTACCTTCATCCAACAATGCTTGTGAATGATGTAATTCCTCTCATCATGTCAGCGTCCCAGTCATAACCTGAATCCACTTTGGAATCGTCTTTAACGTTCACGTTTTTATGTTGTTTCCCATTACTATTTACTAATATTGAATGACAATGAATCTGGATATTATGGGTTTGGTACCATATAGCAGGCCATCGGGAGACTGTTCAGACTAGCCATCAGTGTACCACGACTCCTCCCTACGTTCCCTCGAACAAACTCACTTCAGCAGTCGCAAGGCCACACCTTATCTCCCACCCATTTGGCCAATGAAACTTGATTGCGAGTTTCCCGTCACATTTTTTTCAACATGCAGCCAACATCAAATTCTGTAGAACTTTGCAGGAATTATGAATATGCCATTATTGCCATATGTATATATATGTCCTATCTGTGAAATTTAAACGTTAGCAGTGTCTTATTATTCAAATTATGCAAGGAAACCTTTGTGAAATGCCTACATTAAAGGTACTATGTCCCATTTGCAGGCCCAAAAAATGAAAAAGTTAAATTCCAACTGCATTTGAAAGATAATACTAATTTAGAACTTCCCTAAAAAAGGTGGGGCTTGAAATGTCTTCAAGTGGGAAAATAAAAAGTTGTCAAATCGACTTTAGGGCTATAGAGCCCAAAAGTAATAGTCTTGATTTTCAGACAATTGTACCGAATGGTCATACGTTTTATGCTGCGCAAAGATTCAATCAGTTTAATTTTGGCCATCACAAGAAGTGGGTTATTGATGTAGACAAATGCTCATGTACCCTTTACAACTCTTTTCATGTATGTAATTACCAAAAAAGAAAAAAAGCCAGTCAGTCACTCAATAGTGTCTGACAGTGAAGTCTAGCAAGTAAACGGGTTTCCTTGCATAATTTGAATATGAGGACACTGCTAACGTTTAAACTTCACAGATAGGACATACATGACATATTCATAATTCCTGCAAAGTTCTACAGAATTTGAGCTTGGCTGCAAAAGGGACATAGTACCTTTAATTGTTGCTAGGTAGGACAAATTACATTAGGGCTTGCCAAGTACCGAAAAACACCTTTGCAATTCGCATTCTGACTTTTGAAATAAAATTATTCGTAACAGATGCCGGGAACAGATGAATGAAATAATTCGTAACGAGGCGCTTCATACTAGGCCATTTTCGTAATGTAACTAAATTTAATGCATAAAACTAATACAAATTATTTCATTCACCTGATAAGAATAATAGTATTTCAATAGTCAGAATGCAAACTGCATGTATTAAGTGTTGCTAGGTATAGGTCAAGCCATAGTGTTGTCCTACCTGGCAACAACTAATGTATGCAGTTCGAATTGAAATACTATTATTCTTATCAGGTGAATGAAATAAATTGTATTGAGGTACTTCACAAAGACCCCAGACAAAGACGTATGCATTAAATTTGTTACATTACGAAAATGGCCTATTAAAGACCGTCGTATGCATTCAGTTTGATGTTTTACATTATAGGCTACGAAATTAGCTATTATACAAAACAAGCAACAACTAAATAGACCGGTTACATTCAAATCCATGCGTATGCGTACGTTTCCAATAAAAGGTTATTCTTGACAATCTGAAAGCTTGCCCGAGGCTTGCCAGATATGCATGTAGCAACAAGCATAGGCGTCAATCCGGGGGTGGTCAGGTGGACAAGCCCCCCCCCCCCCCCCAAAAAAAAAAAAAAAAAAAAAAAAAAAAAGAAGTATGCGCTCTAAATTAGGATTTTGATCAAGGCTAACAATTAAGGGGCGTGGATCGATCTGTGCTCTCTGATTGCCGAAAACTGATATTAGTATTATAGATCACCAACCATTTATTCGCGCGGATCTCGGTGGAGCTAAATTGAACTCCTTGCTCCACTTTCAAGTGTGCACCACGTTTGTGTTACAGTGTGTACATCATACATAGACTTTCAAAGCCATCGAAATAAGTATTTGTTTTGCCTAGACTGTAGATTTGGGAATTTGTCATTTTCCAACAAACGCATACAAATGATTAATTTACTAAAAAGTGAGGATGAATCCCGAAAAATTATGTAATTTCACTGGTATCGAATTAAAATAAACCACGTTTGAATTTTATTCGGGGGAAACTGCCCTAAGCCCCCCCCCCCCCCCCCCCCACCCAGCATCAGTACGCTAGTCGTGACCAGTGGCGTATCTGGCGCTTGGTCTCGTTTGGAGGGGGGGGGGGGCTGAGAGGGGCGCAAAAGCATTTCCCACGCTTATCATATATCGAAACATAACGCACACATCTTGTTTAGAACGTGGGAAGAGGAAGACTTTCACCAGGCTTTCACTCGATCCCACCGGAACAACTTTCTGAGATTTTTAAGTCCAGCATTATAATGGCTAAAGTTTCTAAATTCAGGCGCGGATCCAGGATTTCTTAGGGGGGGGGAGGCCCAAATTTGAAATTATGCGAGCCAAATACTGGTACGTAATGGTGACCAGCAGTGACGTAATTAGGGGTGGGTGGGTGCAGGGAGGGGCGAGTTTTCCCCCTCCCTCCTCCGCGAAGCGCGGAGGCTTTGACATTTCAATAAATTATTAGAGAAAGAAGACGATTCGTTGTACCATTCCCAAAAATAATCCTCGTCGTAGAGGTTTGCAAGATTATGTTAAGAGGAGAAAAGTTTTTCATTATATGCGATCCCTTAAAACCGATATTTTATTTCTTCAAGAAACTCACTGTGAAATAAATGATGAAAAAATGTGGAAAGCTCAGTGGGGTGAAATAGCCCTTTTTTCTAGTTTTGCTTCAAATAGTAGAGGTGTGGCTATTCTTATAAGAAATTCCATAAATACTAAAATTAAAGCAGTTTTTAAGGACCCTAATGGAAGATTTTTGATATTAAGTGCTACCTTAAATGAACTTTCAGTCACTTTAGTAAATGTGTATGGACCAAATAATGACGACCCTGATTTTTTACTCAATGTGTTTGCAGAGATTGACAAGTTTGATAACCAATTTATTATTGTGGGAGGTGATTTTAATGCAGTAATTGATGATCTTGATTACCAGGGTTCTAGAGAACACCATTCGAATGTAAAGACTAGTGAAATGCTTTCTGTATTAATGGAGGAATATGGACTTTGTGATGTGTGGAGGTCTTTCCATCCAGGTTTGAAAAGTATACAAGACACCAAAAATCACCTCGGGCATTATCCAGATTAGACTTTATTTTAGTCTCAAATAACTTTTTAGATAATTGTAAGAAATCCCAGATTTTACCTGGAATCCAGTCAGACCATGCATTCAGTTGTTTCAATCCAATTTAATGATAATCAACCTATGAAAGGCAGGGGCTATTGGAAACTTAATACACATTACTTACACCATGATACTGAATTTATTAACTTGATAAAGGATAAAATCAAGGATTTTAAAATTATTCATCAAGATTCCCAATGTAACGATAACAATATTTGGGATTCTTTTAAATGCTTCATTACAGGAGTCTGTATAGAATACTCAGCTCGTAAGAAAAAACAAAGAAATTTAGAAAAAAACAAATTATTGGCTGATATTTATAAAATTAAATTGCAGATTTCATCAAGTAATGTATCTGTGGCTGATGACCCCTTGTTCTTACAGCTGGAGGAGCTGGAAGATAAATTGGATAAAATATATGAGTTTGAAACCAAGGGTCTGATTACCAGATCTAGAATTAGATGGTTAGAGGAAGGTGAGAGAAGTAGTAAATACTTTTGTAATTTGGAAAATAGAGCCTGGCAAAAGAAGAATATTAATATGATTAATGATAATGAAGGTGACCTGAATACCAACTCCACTAAGATCTTGGAAATTATACATGATTTTTATGCTAAGTTATATTCAATACCAGATGAAAATTTACTTGTAGATGATAACGCTCTCAATGATGCAATTTTTGCTAATATTACAATTCCCAAACTATCTGAAGATGATAAAAAGTTTTTCGAGACCCCTCTCACCAGAAATGAAGTGTATAATGCAGTTAAATCAATGAAAATGAACAAAACTCCAGGTTTGGATGGCCTCCCAGTTGAATTTTACCTTGTGTTTTGGAACGACATTTGTGATTTGTTAATTGATTCTTTTAATTTTTCGTTACAGAATGTTGCTATGTCATCTTCTCAAAGAAATGGAGTTATAATCCTCCTCCCTAAAAAAGATAAAGATCCTTTGATAATAAAAAATTATCGACCAATTACTTTGTTGACCACAGATTACAAAATTTTAGCCAAGTGTATAGCTACTCGTTTGAAACGTTGTTTACATACCCTTATACATAACGACCAATCTGGTTTTATGAAGGGAAGGAACATTGGTCATAATATTCGTTACATTTTGGACATTATTGAATATACTGATTTTAATGACATTCCAGGTACAATTTTGTTACTCGATATAGAGAAAGCATTTGATAGTGTTTCTCACAACTTTTTATTTCAAACTTTGAAACAGTTTAATTTTGGTACAAAGTTTATTGATTCAATTAAAACCTTGTACTCTTCTCGTCAAAGCTATGTGTTGAATAATGGTTTTTTTAACAAAATGTATTTCTATGAAGAGAGGAATATTTCAGGGTTGTCCAATTTCCCCATATTTATTTTTATTTGTTATTGAGATATTGGCTCTTTCCATACGTCAAAATATTCAAATCAAAGGTATTCCATTACAAATTGACACTGAAGCTAAGATTTCTTTATTTGCAGACGACTCTGTTTGTTTCTTAGATGGATCAGATATTTCATTCTCTGAACTTTTTGTTACCTTGTCAAATTTTGGTAAATACTCTGGATGTAAAATTAATTTTAGTAAAACTGAAGCAATTTGGATTGGTTCTAAAAAAGGATGCCAAGATTTTCCTTATTCTAACCAGGGTGTTTCATGGAAAACATCTCAATTTAAATGTCTAGGAGTAAACTTTTCTTTAAACTTAAGTCTACTGTATTGCTTGAATTATAAAGAGAGATTGAAAAAAATGGAAAATACCATAAACTGCTGGCGTATGAGAAATCTTTCTTTAATAGGTAGGATTTGTGTAATCAAAACACTTGTATTGCCACAACTGATTTACCTTTTCTCAGTTCTTTGTATTAGAATACCTCGCTCCTTTTTCTCAGAGTTGAATAAGGTTTTTTACAAGTTTATTTGGAGTGGAGGTAGAGACAGAGGGCAGAGATTATCTATGTGTAATGATTATAAAAATGCTGGTCTTAAAATGATCGATCCCTTATCTTTTGCTATTGCCCAGAAAATGACTTGGGTTAAAAACCTTCTTGATGAAAATTTTGATGCTCCTTGGAAAAATATTGAACTATCCTTTTTGGAGAAATTTAATCAAGACGTTTTCCTTTTGTGGAAGTGCAATGCACCTGAGTGTGTTTTGAACTCTCTGGGCAATGTTCAGTTGGCTGATTCATTGCGTTCATGGTATTTATACAGAGAAGAAGCCACCAAGGAATTTTATGGTCATAAATTCTCAGAATTAAGTGCTTGTCAATCATTATGGTACAATAAATTAGTCCGTTCAAAATCCAAATCATATTTTTATTATGAATCTTGGTTTGATAAGAATATTCTTACAATCTCAGATTTGGTTAATCCTCCTTTCACCGTCCCTGGGCATAAACTTTTTGAAGAACTGGTACTAGATTTCGGTATTTCTTCTTTAGATAGAAGAAATTTTAATTTTTTGATAAAGAATATTCCAGAGGACTGGATGGTGGATTTTGATGTTGACATTGTTGGGGTTCATGATACCATAGTGCTTAATTTATTACAATATAAAAAAGTTCCTAAGAATGCTTACATTGTGTTACTTGGCTCGCATCTTCCAGCTAAGAGATATGCTTATTGGAAAGATAATTTATTGTTACCTATTGATGTTGACTGGGAAAAGGTTCATTGCACTAATTTCTTTTGTACTCTTGATACTAAATTAAGGTCTTTTTATTTTAAAGTCTTTCACAAAGCCATTGCATTGAATGGTTTCCTATTTAGGATCAAGAGGAAGGATTCGCCTAATTGCTCTTTATGTGAAAAGAAAGAGGAAACTTTAGTTCATTTATTTTGTGAGTGTGAAAAGGTTACTCCAATTTGGGACAATCTTGTGACTGTCATTTGTCAGAAATTAAATTCCAACTTACCTGTAACCAATTTTGAAAAACTTTTTGGCATCTGCAGTGACAGGTTTGTCTCATATCTGTTTTTGCTATTGAAATATCATATTTATTCATGCAAGTTTAGAAATATGCTCCCCAATTTCACAGCGTTCAAATCACTGGTTAAGAAACAAAAAGAATTGGAATATCTGTCAGCCAAAAAGAGAAGTAAATTGCCTAGTCACTTTAAAAAATGGCGTTTTGACCTTTAAGTTTTTGTGTCATCATTATATAGACCTTTCTTTTTCCTCTTTGTTTTTAATATGATCTTACAGTGATCTTGTTATGTAATATTTTGTCTTTTGTACTCCCATGTCTACTTCTGTACATATTCCTGTGTCCCTTTACAGAGATACGAGTATTTATTGTTACTCCAACCTCTTTTTTTTTTCTTTTCCCCTTTTATATTGCTGTTAGTTATTTCCCATAGTCAAGTAATTTTACATTACTTGTGTACATACATATAATTTTTGTTTACAAATCACATAGCCACTGTGTAACATGAGCAATAACCTCGATTGGAATTGGGTCAGTTTACGCGTGTTTCCTTATTGCCTATTCAGGAATGCGTTGTATTTTTATCACTTCAGTTGATTTCCCCACGCTCTGTCTGCGCAATTCGCCGACTGGGTGGCTGGAGTGGGCGGGGTCGGGGTGTGAGGCGATCTGTCTTACCCGCATGTTGCGTGTGGATTGTGTGTGTTGGGGAAGGGGGGGGGGGGGGGGGGGGGGGGGGGGGGGGGGGGGAGGGGGCGGTTGTGTGTTTGAGTGTTAGTATGATAGTGTTGAGGGTGTGTGTGTGTGTGTGTGAGGGGGGGGGTAGAGCGGATTGTCTCTTTCCTCGACTTTGCTCCTCCATCCTGTTGGTGGTTTGGAGTTTCCATTGTACCTGTAGATGGCTTATTTTTACTCCTTTTTCTTCATTTTGGGCCCAACGAAATTTTCAGTTTCTGATGCAATGCTATCTCGAGGTTCTTGCTTTTGTACTTGTAATTGTTATAATTCTGAATATTTCTATTACGTGTACTCTGCCTTTTTTTTTTTTTTTTTTTTTTTCCCCCAGATCATCTCAATCATTTGTAAATATCTTAATTTGTCATTAATTTTGTAACAAAGCATTTGTATTTTTTTTGGAAAGTTTGTATATGTTATGATTTGGTTTCCCCCAAGCTTTTACGTTTCATTTAATCATTAGAGAAAGAAGACGATTCGTTGTACCGTTCTCGACTCTTAATCCTTGTCTAAATTCAGTCCCCCCCCCCCCCTGACTCCCGCGCGAAGCGCGGAAGCTTCGACGTTTTATTAAAATATTAGAGAAAGAAGACGATTCGTTGTACCGTTATGACTTTTAATCCTCGTCTAATTTCAGTTCCCCCCCCCCCCTCCCGCGCGAAGCGCGGAAGCTTTTACGTTTCATTAAATCATTAGAGAAAGAAGACGATTCGTTGTACCGTTCTCGACTCTTAATCCTTGTCTAAATTCAGTTCCCCCCCCCCTCCCGCGCGAAGCGCGGAAGCTTAGATGTTTCATTAAACTATTAGAGAAAGAAGAAGATTTGTTGTACCGCTCTCGAAAATAATTTAGTTTCCCCCTTCACGCGCGAAGCGCGGAAGCTTTCACGTTTCATTAAATCATTAGAGAAAGAAGACGATTCGTTGTACCGTTCTCGACTCTTAATCCTTGTCTAAATTCAGTTTTCCCCTCCCCACCCCGTACCGCGCAAAGCGCGGAAGCTTCGACATTTCATTAAATTATTAGAGAAAGAAGACGATTCGTTGTGTCGTTATCGACTCTTAATCCTTGTCTAAATTCAGTCCCCCCCCCCCCTCACCCCCCCCCCCCCCCCCCTGACTCCGCGCGAAGCGCGGAAGCTTCGACGTTTCATTAAAATATTAGAGAAAGAAGACGATTCGTTGTACCGTTATGACTTTTAATCCTCGTCTAAATTCAGTTTTTCCCCAAGCTTTTACGTTTCATTAAATCATTAGAGAAAGAAGACGATTCGTTGTACCGTTCTCGACTCTTAATCCTTGTCTAAATTCAGTTCCCCCCCCCCCCCTCCCGCGCGAAGCGCGGAAGCTTAGATGTTTCATTAAACTATTAGAGAAAGAAGAAGATTTGTTGTACCGCTCTCGAAAATAATTTAGTTTCCCCCTTCACGCGCGAAGCGCGGAAGCTTTCACGTTTCATTAAATCATTAGAGAAAGAAGACGATTCGTTGTACCGTTCTCGACTCTTAATCCTTGTCTAAATTCAGTTTTCCCCTCCCCACCCCGTACCGCGCAAAGCGCGGAAGCTTCGACGTTTCATTAAATTATTAGAGAAAGAAGACGATTCGTTGTGTCGTTATCGACTCTTAATCCTTGTCTAAATTCAGTCCCCCCCCCCCCTCACCCCCCCCCCCCTCACCCCCCCCCTGACTCCCGCGCGAAGCGCGGAAGCTTCGACGTTTCATTAAAATATTAGAGAAACAAGACGATTCGTTGTACCGTTATGACTTTTAATCCTCGTCTAAATTCAGTTTTCCCCCAAGCTTTTACGTTTCATTTAATCATTAGAGAAAGAAGACGATTCGTTGTACCGTTCTCGACTCTTAATCCTTGTCTAAATTCAGTCCCCCCCCCCCCCCCCCCCCCTGACTCCCGCGCGAAGCGCGGAAGCTTCGACGTTTCATTAAAATATTAGAGAAAGAAGACGATTCGTTGTACCGTTATGACTTTTAATCCTCGTCTAAATTCAGTTTCCCCCCACCCGCGCGAATCGCGGAAGCTTTTACATTTCATTAAATCATTAGAGAAAGAAGACGATTCGTTGTACCGTTATGACTTTTAATCCTCGTCTAATTTCAGTTCCCCCCCCCCCCCCCCCTCCCGCGCGAAGCGCGGAAGCTTTTACGTTTCATTAAATCATTAGAGAAAGAAGACGATTCGTTGTACCGTTCTCGACTCTTAATCCTTGTCTAAATTCAGTTCCCCCCCCCCCCCTTCCGCGCGAAGCGCGGAAGCTTAGATGTTTCATTAAATTATTAGAGAAAGAAGAAGATTTGTTGTACCGCTCTCGAAAATAATTTAGTTTCCCCCTTCACGCGCGAAGCGCCGAAGCTTTCACGTTTAATTAAATCATTAGCGAAAGAAGTCGATTCGTTGTACCGTTAAGACTTTTAATCCTTGTCTAAATTCAGTTTTCCCCCTCCCACGTGAAGCGCGGAAGCTTTTACGTTTCATTAAATCATTAGAGAAAGAACACGATTCGTTGTACCGTTCTCGACTCTTAATCCTTGTCTAAATTCAGTTCCCCCCCCCCCCCCCCGCTTCGACGTTTCATTAAATTTTTAGAGAATGAAGACGATTCGTTGTTCCGCTCTCGAAAATAATTTAGTTTCCCCCACCCGCGCGAAGCGCGGAAGCTTTTACGTTTCATTAAATCATTAGAGAAAGAAGACGATTCGTCGTACCGTTCTCGACTCTTAATCCTTGTCTAAATTTCAAAAATGTTCTTTGTCTATTCCCTTTTCTTCCTACGTCCTCTTCCTTTTCACTCCTCTCTTTTTTAGGCCGGCGTTTATGGGGGGACCACCCCACCGCCCCCCTGTCTACGCGCCTGCGGTCAGATGAACATATGTTGATACCCTGTCCGCCCCGGAAGCTCAGGGGTTTAAGGTTTTAATTTACGGTCAGATAAGCATTCAGGGGGTCCGCCTTAGGGCCCTAGGCGGGGTCCAAGGGGCAGAGCCTCGGAAGTTCAGGAGTTTTAGGCATTTAATTACGGTCAGATGAGCATTATTTTGATACCTAATTGTTACAGTGGCAGGTCACTAATTGGCTTGGGTTTAGGGGGCGGAGCCCCGGAAACTCAAGGGTTTTAGGCACTCAATTACGGTCAGATGAGTATCAAGGGGCCCGCCTAAGGGCTCTTGGTTGGGTCCAGGGGCAGAGCCCCCGGAAGCTCAGGGGTTTTAGGCGTTTAATTACGGTCAGATGAGCATTTTTGATACCTTATTATTTGTGACACTGGCAGGACACTATTTGGCGTGGGGTCCAGGGGGCAGAGCCCCCAGAAATCAGGGGTTTTATGCATTAAATGACCGTCAGATGAGCATCTAAGGGCCCGCCTTAGGGCCCTAGGTGGAATCCAGGGGGCAGAGCCCTTGGGGTTTTAGGCATTTAATCATGGTCAGATGAGCATATTTTGATACCCCATTATAATGTGACACTGGCAGTTAACTATTTTTTCTTTCTCGCTCTCTTTCTTTCTATTTCTCTTTTTCAGAGAAAGTGTGGGGGCTCGAGGATCCCGATCCCCGCCGTTCCGCGGGCCCTGATATGTAGGCATCTCAAGAAGCATTTTCTTGCCTGGCTGTAAATTTAGGAATTTGTCATTTTCCAACAAACGCATAAAGTGAGGAAATATCTCGGAAAATTATCTCATTTCAGCATTATTTGTAAACCACCGTTATGGAATTAGAAATAAACCACGTTTGAATTATATTTCTCCAAAGCCCCCCCCCCCCCTCCGATCTACACCTTGTTGGCGGGAAAATTGCAACTGATATCCCTTACCTTTCTTCATTCTCTTTTTCTTTCTTTCCCTTTCTCTCCTCTTTTCCCTTTCCCTTCCCTTCCTTATCTCTCTTTTAGGTTTGCTGGGGGAGGGGGAGGGGCAAGGTCATTTTGGTCCCCACCCCGCTCCACACATTGTTGGCGGGATTAACCGCAACTGATCTCCGCTTCTTTTCCCTTTTCTTTTTCCATCATTCATTAATTATAGTTGTGATTAAGTTATGATAGAACATCAATACTTCTCGGTTTCGTTTTTTCTGGGACGCACTGTATATTTTCTGTGTACAGTGCTTGTAACTTTATCAAGATTGGGCCAAATTTCTTATCATTTTGATGATTCCAGAACCATGCAGTACACACCAATACATACATGCTAGATGATTAAATTTTTTCTGATCAATTCACAACGTTTCTTTCACAATGCAATCGCATGACCAGAACTAGTCTATACCGGTCGTGATTAAGATCCTAAAGATCCCTTTCTCTTTCTCTTTCTCTCTCTCCCATCCACCTTTTCCCTCTCTCCCCTTTCTCTTCCTCTGCACACTTTTCGCCATCTCTTCCTCTTCCTATCTCTCCTTTCTTTCTTCTTTCTCTTTCTCAAATCTCTCTCTCTCTCTCTCTCTCTCTCTCTCTCTCTCTCTCTCTCTCTATATATATTTTCATTCTCTACTTGAACAATGACACACGAGGCTAGACTACGAGTTTCCTGATTTTCAGCCAATATTACACTTTTTGTTTCCAGAAAAAGTCATTTGATGGTAATACTGTATTTCTAACCTCTAACATTTAATAGTGTATCATGTGTATGTTTTCTTCGATTCTTGGTAAAGTTTTTCTTTTTGTTTAGTACCAGAACTCGATATCATTCTTATCTTTTAGGCCTATAAATATAGTTTTAATTACTAAAGTGTTTTAGCTTATCTTCTATTGTTGTGTCCACTTCACATATTTCTCATCAATTGATCACATTAACTTTGTTTGGCTTTATACAATATGTTATGGTTGTAAAAAAAAAATTTGTTATAGTTTTTAAAAATGTATTTATATATCTATTTTTTAATTTTATAATGTTATTTATATTTTCTTTTATTATTATTTTTATCAACAAGGCACTGATTTAAACCAGTCTTTGAACTGTTTCTGGCTTTTTCCATGTGTTTCAAATAAAATAAACTCTCAACGTAACTCATCTTAAACGTCACTGCATGAATTAGAATGAATGAAGACATATGAATTCAAATAGAAGAATACATCACCACCAGATTGTCCTTGTGTCAGTTTGCAATTAATGATTTAATTGTTTTTATCGATTTCAATATGATATAATCAACAACTCTCACAATTATATTCATACCTGTACATTGATCATAAATCTCTGAGAACATTTGAAAATAATTTACAGGAAAGCATTATTTACTATGAAGACTGGCAAAAGCTGACACATGACATGTATGTCATCTATTAGTCAAAAGGAGAAGACTGAATAAATAATGTGAGAATATTCTCACAAAAATACTACAACATAAAAATGTAACCTCTCTTGAAGATCACTGTACGTAAAATGAATCTATATTCATTGCTTTTTCAAATTAACAAAATTCACCCCCATTCCCCAACCCTCCAAACAAATAAACTTCAGTCCTCCCTATACATGTATATGAAGCTAGTAAAATCACTACATTTCTTGGATGTACATGTATGCTTTGTGAATAGCACTGGACATGGTAATTCCTTGTGAACAGTTTTGGATTCTCTTAACTACTTTGAATATATCACAAATAATTATAATACTGTCCAAATAGAGTACCGAAGCTGTGACGTCATAAAACTCTATGTTTAGAATTTCTCAATTTTTTTCGTCATTTTCCCCGAAAGAGCATCAAAAATAATGTCCAAATGTCAAAAACAAATTTAATAGGTTAAGTATTGGCTGAGATATGATCATCTGAATAAATGTATTTCCTATAGGAACTCAGTGTTATATGCTCTGGCTCCTAACCATTAGGAGCCAGAGTATATTCAATTAGTTTTCGACAGTTGGACATTATTTTTTTATGCTCTTTCGGAAAATGAAGAAAAAATTGAGAAATTCTAAAAATGGATTTTTGATGACGTCACACTTCACCACTCTATAAATGTACATGGTAAAACTTGACGTTGATAGCTTAGCAAATTCAAATGGCATATAAAGCTGTAGCTCTTTGACAAAGGACCACGTTTGGCCAATCACATCAACATCTACCTTATACCTGTCTAGGATCCAGTATTCCAATCACCAAAAATAATTAAAAGAAATAATTATGTTAAGCTAGATTGTATAAAATCAACCTCGTAAAACCTGCACTCCTATTGGTTAACAGTTAAAGACCCAGTCGGAAGTGCAAAATGAAATAACTTATGACAAATCAATTTTCACATACTTCAGAAATTACAAAAGGGTATGAATGATTTAGTTGTTAACTGTATACCTTTGTATACCTAAGTATATGTTGAATCGCCATGGCAACACGGAACCCCTAACATCAAGAGCAGAATATGTTTAGCTGATTGGTGCAGGCGCGGATCCAGGATTTCTTAGGGGGGGGGCCCAAATTTGAAATTATGCGAGACAAATATTGGTACGTTATGGTGACCAACAGTGACGTAATGCGGGGGGGGGGGGTCGGGGCGAGTTTCCCCCTCCCAGGCTTTGACGTTTCATTATATTATTAGAGAAAGAAAACGATCCTTTGTACAGTTCTCGAAAATAATTCTCGTCTGAATTGAGTTTTTCCCCTCCCGCGCGAAGCGCGGAAAATTTTACGATTTATTAAATTATTAGGGAAAGAAGACGATTCGTTGTACAGTTCTCGACTCTTAATCCTTGTCTAAATTCAGTTCCTCCCCTCCCCCTCCTTCGCGAAGTGCGGAAGCTTTGACGTTTTATTAAACTATTAAAGAAAGAAGACGATTCGTTGTACCGTTCTCGACTCTTAATCCTCGTCTGAATTTAGTTCCCCCCCCCTCCCGCGCGAAGCGCTGAAGCTTTTACGTTTCATTAAATCATTAGATAAAGAAGACGATTCGTTGTACTGTTCTCGACTCTTAATCCTTGTCTAAATTCAGCCCCTCCCTCTCCCCTCCTGCGCGAAGCGCGGAAGCTTTGACGTTTTATTAAACTTTTGAAGAAAGAAGACGATTCGTTGTACCGTTCTCGACCCTTTATCCTCGTCTGATATCAGTCCCCCCCCCCCCCCCCCCCTCCCGCGCGAAGCGCGGAAGCTTTTACATTTCATTAAACCATTAGAGAAAGAAAACGATTCGTTGTACAGTTCTCGACTCTTAATCCTTGTCTAAATTCAGTTCCTCCCCCTCCCCCTCCTGCGCGAAGCGCGGAAGCTTTGACGTTTTATTAAACTATTAAAGAAAGAAGACGATTCGTTGTACCGTTCTCGACTCTTAATCCTCGTCTGAATTATGTCCCCCCCCCCCCCCCCTCCCGTGCGAAGCGCGGAAGCTTTTACGTTTCATTAAATCATTAGAGGAAGAAAACGATTTGTTGTACAGTTCTCGACTCTTAATCCTTGTCTAAATTCAGTTCCTCCCCCTCACCCTCCTGCGCGAAGAGCGGAAGCTTTTACGTTTCATTAAATCATTAGAGAAAGAAGACGATTCGTTGTAAAGTTCTAGACTCTTAATCCTCGTCTGAATTCAGGTTCCCCCCTCCCGCGCAAAGCGCAGAAGCTTTTAATCTTCATTTAATCATTAGAGAAGAAGACGATTCAGTGTACCGTTCTCGAAAATAATCCTCATCGGAATTTAGTTCCCCCTCCATCCCGCGCGAAGCGCATAAGCCTTTACGTTTCATTAAATAATTAAAGATTCGTATTACCGTTCTCGCCTCTGAATCCAATTCAGTCCCCCCCCCCCCCTCCTCCCCTCCTGCGCGAGGCTTTGACGTTTTATTATTAGAGAAAGAAAACGATGCGTTGTACCGTTCTCTATACTCTTAATCCTTGTCTGAATTTCAAAGATGTTCTTTGTCTGCTCCTTTTTCTTCCTACGTCCTCTTCCGATTGGGGGGGGGGGACCGCCCCCCCCCCCCCTGGCTACGCGCCTGCGGTCAGATAAACACATCTTAATACCTTGTCCGACCCCGCAAGCTCAGGGGTTTAAGGCAATAAATTACGGTCAGATAAGCATTCAGGGGCCCGCCTTAGGGCCCCTGATGGGGTCGAGGCGGCGGAGCCGGCCCCGGAGGCTCAGGGGCTTTAGGCGTTTAATTTAATTTTTGTGTATACCTTATTATTTTGTGACACTGGCAAGTCACTATTTGGCGTTGGGTCCAGGGGGCGGAGCCCCAAAAAATCAGGGGTTTTAGGTATTAAATTACCATCAGATGATCATCTAAGGGCCCGTCGTAGGGCCCTAGATGGAATCCAGGGGGCAAATCCCCCGGAAGCTTAGGGGTTTTAGGCATTTAATCACGGTCAGATGAGCATATTTTGATGCCTCGAGGCTCTCGATCCCCGCCGTACGTCGGGCCCTGACATGTAGGAATCTCAAGAATCATATTTTTTGCCTGGTTGTAAATTTAGGAATTTTTTTATTTTCCAACAAACACATACAAACGTATAATTTACTAAAATGTGAGGAAAAATTTCGGAAATTATGTCATTCAGCATTATTTGTAATACACCGTTGTGGAATCAGAAATAAACCACGTTTGAATTTGATTTCCCCCAAGCCCCCCCCCCCCCCCCCTCTATCAGTACGCCAGTATCTCCTCTTTTCCTTTTTTTTTCTTTCCCTTTCCTTCCTTCTTTCTTATTTTTTTTTTGATCGGGGGGGGGGGGGGGGGGGTGGGGGGTTAACAGCCTGGGAGGCAAGGCCCTTTCGGCCCCCCCCCCCCGATCCCCTTCTTCCCCCTTTACTTTTCTTCTTCCTCTTCTTTCTTTCCCTTTTTCTCCTTTTTCCCTTTCTCCCTTCTTTTCCTTCTTCTCTCTCTCTCTTTTTTTTTTTTTTTTTTTGCGGGGGGGGGGGGGGGGGGCCAAGGCCCGCTCGGCCCCCCCCCTGGATCCGCGCCTGGACCTATATCATTATGACACGTTTCGATGCGTTTCAGACCAAGGTAAATGGAGTTATGACCTACTAAGTGGCAATAAATAAAAAGTATATCTAGGCTTTTGCGAGTCCCAGCATAGTCATTACCTTATTATTATGAACGAGTGTGACTTCTAAACCCATTTCTCAGTCATCGTTTTACACTCCACAACTTTATGAATAATTATGATCCCAATAAAACAGGTAAGTATTGAATGTGTAGCGCCATCTCTTGTTCTTGTGTACACAATCTTGAGCAGTACACACAAACCCCTATTTTCGACCATCCATAATTATAAAGAACGACTCCTAAACTAAATATTTATATATGGAAAGCTGTAGATGAGAACAAGGTGCTTGGTTGGGTAGAAACTAAATTAACCTTAAAAACTAATTAAACTTATCAAAACATAATTTCTTATCAAAGTCGGACAATGAGAGGGAAAAAACATTTCTATTCCACGATGAGTGGGATTGTGAAGTGAATGGGGAAAAAAGAGGAAAACAAATCAAATGAAGTTTTATAGGTGATGAGATTAACAGCAAAGAATGAGCATAGATGTTATGGGCTTATGGTAGAGGTAAAGGGGGATGGGGGGGGGGGGGGGGCTAATCTGGTTTCGGCTATTCATTGACAGCCAAACTTTTCCAACCATTTAGTTTGCAATCGCTTCTTTAATTTCAAGTCGTATGTTGATATGCGTATAAACGTACGCTGGTCGCTGGTCATTATATATTATTATGTATGATAAGTTTGACATTGCACTAGCTCCCCGACAAAGCACCAATGGATACCACAAGCAGAAATTTAAATCTGGCATATATCTGTCCAGATGGGATAACAGCCATTTTTAAATCACCACATTTCACAGGATCGCAAAGACTTTCGAAAAATCACTAATATACTATTCCAAGATCGGGTAATTTTAATAGCTTTGTGCATCATCTATTGAAATGTGCGAATATTTTCATGGTGTAGGGTGATGAAATCACCAAATGCGTTGATATGTGCGATCGTGATTTTTTATAAATATCACAAAGACTCGATAAAAGCAATTTTGTTTCATGACCGCAGTTTCAATATGTTTGAAAATATGAATGTAAAATGCATATACTGTGGGGGATCCACAAAATACAAGCTCTGCTTTTTAGTGGATCCCCTCATTTCCTCAGAAATTAAGAATTTCTTGTAATCATTTTATTACTGTATGTGTAAAGTGTATTTGTATAGTTACTAAAAACAAATGAAATGTATACATTTGTATTTGTATTTGTATTTATTAACATTTATTTACTTCTCAACAATACAATATGAAACACAATGTATATATACATGATATATGTAACAATTCGTCGCTGTTTTCACGAAGTGACGGTAGTGAAAAAAAAATTGCTTCCACTTTGCGTTACGATTTTCCTCACTACCGTCACTTCGTGAAAACAAGGACGAATTATTTCAACATAATGTATACAGTAAATAATTCAGATACGGAAGGAGGCGAAAGCATAGCTTGAGTTTGGAACGCCCATAATAAGTTAACACAGTTACCGAGAGAACATTATAGATATTATTATGAAAATTACATTTTGTATAACAGAAAGTTGATAGGAAAGAAAAAAAATAGTAAATGGAAGAGACAGAAGAAAAAAAATACATTTTTATTTTATCATACTTTCTGTGATAATATCTGTAATACCTTTTTGTCTTTATCTTTCTGTTGGAAAATGGAAATGAAATAAATACGAATTGAAATTGGATTGGGTAATGTTCAGGAATAGGAGGGGAAGATGCGTTATCGAAAATGTGATTAGGAGTAAAAATACAGACTTGTCGGGGCTGGCTTAGATGAGCTGGATTGGATAGTAGGTGGAGGCAGTGACCGCCCCTACTCACTCGCCAGGTAAGCCTAACTATGGCGGAAACGGAGGGGAGGGGGTGGGGAGTATTCCCCCAGGAACGCACAATCGGGCACATCTTAAGTACACATCGCATTAAAATGAAATGCTACCCTCGACGTCCTGTGCCCCCAGCACCATATTCATACCCTCAAAACGGATGAACTTCATTCCTTCCTTGTCAGAGCATTTCCAGACTTGCCCAGCCTCCCATCCCCACCCCACGTTTACTCCCACTTATGATCTGCCGCCATCGGTCGGGCCAGCTTTACTGTATTTTAAGTAGGGACATTTTAATAATCATAATAATTATGTTGGCCTTATAATATATTCTCGTATTTGATAAAGCATTAAAGTAATTAGTTTCATGTTTGCGTGAGCGGCGTGGTGGAAAGCTTATCCAGGGACTTGAAAAGTCCATGGTCTATCGAAAACCTACCACTCTATCAAATTAGGGAAGTAAATGAGGAATATTACATAGCCAAAATGGGCTTATTTTAAATGCTAAATATTTAACGATAAGGCTTTCTAGAACATTAAGCAAGTCCAGACTAGTCACTTTTCAATAAATAGAAATAAAACATTTAGACATTTTTATGGGATCAACACATGATGGTTTGCATGGAGAGGGACCTAACAACTAACTTTGCTTATAAAACATAGACAGAGCTGGTATATATATATTTATTATTATTATATTACATTTATACTTGTTAACAAAGTAAAAGGTAAGAGGGGAGAGAAATGGAGTATGAGAAAAGGGAAAGTTTACTGATTGAGCCGAAAGAGAGAGAGAGAGATTTTCTGGTCCAACTTAAACTTTCGCTTGAAGGCCTTTTGGGCTTTTCGTATTAATAAAATCCCTGGTAAAAAAAAGTAAAAAAGAGATATCAACGAATTTTCAAAGCAATTTCCTTTAGCGCCATCTGCGGCGATGATCCGAAGGTGTGTGTTGTCGTCCGCTTATTTTTTTTTCCTCCAAGACACTCCCTCTGACATCCTGAATAAACATCAAGTTTTTAACAATTATAAAATAGAAAAACAATGCATAACATAAACTCTTCCCTCCCTAAGATATTATTACTTTTGATAATGTGCTCATTTAGCGCTGTCAATGGCATGATCCCTGTATAATCTTTCCGTTGCTAACAAAGCCGTAACAGTGTTACCACTGAGCCACATAGCCTTGGCTAACTTCTAAGCAAGCCAAACAACATGCAGCGCGGAGCGGCCGACCGTACAGCGTCACTCCGCTCACAGCAACCGCACCGTAGCCTAGGTCGTGCGACCACCAGTGAGCTAGTGTCCGACCCACTTGCTCATCAAATCTTACCAAATTGGACTCTGAACATATCTGTCTTCACATAATTCCGGCATCCTACTGATCACAATTGGAGCATGCTTTATTGAAGGATATTCTGCCGATCAAGCCGAGAGCGTTGTGATATCGTCAGGAAAGCAGTCTGGAAATAACTTGTGTCCAATTCCGCTAAGCTCACTCTGTGACAGGGGCTTTCACAACTTCTTTTGTCCCCTGAAGTTTCGGCTGCCTTTTTATACAGTGACCGTTACCATTGTCCAGCTAAGCCGCTCATCGGGTTCTATAGTTACCAACAACAATCATCATCGTAACTGTTTGGAAAGAACTTTGCTCACGTTTGGAAGTTTCTTGATTTTATTTTTATTCTTTGATGATGGCCGACGGAGGAAGTATACCGCTAGACATCAATGTGTCGTTTGGAAGGAGGAGAAAGAAAAAGGTTGGTGTGGCATTCTCGATTTTTTTCCCCCCGTATTTTTTTTATAAAAAATAACTAAAACACCATCAATCTTTAGGGTTTCTATCTAAGAGATAAGAGATAATTAGGTGTAGATCTATATCCGGAGATCTACTAGATCTAATACCATTTTTTTTTTTTAATACAGTGTAATTGATGAACAGAATATGAGCATCATAATAATTTCACCAGATCTAACCGTTTTTGTTCACATTTTTATATAATATATAAAATGAAATGTATATTGTTGGGCCTTATACATGTACTTGCAGAAGATGTCAGTCCATTATTGTGAATATTATAGACTATTGTTTATTTTTTATATCAATATTTTAAAGAAAAATCTTGGGATATTCTAAGCCTATAGGATGCTTGTAATCTATTTCATATTTCATTTGGTGATCAAGACCCTACTACTACTGGTAGATCTTATTCTTGTGTCTAAAATATATCAGTTTTGACATGACTAAATTGGGTAGCGTCACTCATGTGAGTCTGAGGTTATTTATGACAATATGGTATAATGGATTTTATTGTTTGCTTCTAATGAACCATGTGTCCCCACCCTTAGGGTGGTTAATCAACATCTAAAATAATTTGAATGACCATATCTTGGAAATATGAACAATTGTCAGAGAGAAAGAGAGAGAGAGAGAGAGAGAGAGAGAGAAAGAGAGAGAGAGAGAGAGAGAGAAGAGAGAGAGAAAGCAACTGAACAGAGTCATTCAGTTATGATTATGCTTATACAGATTTAGGTCATTAAACAGGATGGCTAAGTTTTCTGCTGCAGCACCAGAGGCAAAGTGTAATGAGCAGGCGTATTGTATAGTGAAGTATTGGCATGTTTTCAATAATTGTAATCTCATTCTGATTGTTAGCCTGTATGAGGTGGTATAATGATTTGAATCCTGTATCTAACAAGGAAGTCATCGCGTCTATAGTTTTGCAGGTGGTAGTAAAAAAAAAATCAGACTTCCATCCTTGATTATACAATACACCCCCTGATATTATTTACATTGCACAATATAAAATATCATATCTGAGCAAAGTTCACAAAATGATTACAGCAATCAGTACCCGATCTTGACTTAAGTACGCTCGATGTGAAACCATAATAACCATTTGAACCTTGTTATCTTGATTTTTTAATAAATTATCTCGAGCTGGGGAATATTAGAGCATGTAGACTGGATATACACCTGTACAAATTGAACAAGTAAGAAGCTCTTCCGGGAGATGCTCTGTTTGCGCCGTTACATTACAAAGTAGTGGTTCTATACACCATGTGGTAGCTATGTTTATACACTCCTAAATGGGTGCGCCCAGCCAAAGAGAGACGCTATTGTTACCCTGCTCATTCTTTGATGATGATCAATGGGAATTTTGGGTTAATGCCATTGAATGTCAGAGCGTGGTGTCGGGGGTTGGTCTTTTCTTCACAGGGTTACATGTACTTAGATTTATTGTATGCATTGCTAAGGTTTGCTAACATGTAGCCGGCATTTTGTGTTGAGGTGTAGACAATTCACGCATGAAGTAAAAGGGATGAAACTACAAGTTTGTTTTCAAAAGAATGTTCATATTTACTATTAAAATAAATTGTATATCAAGCTGAGAAAAAACAAGAAGAATTTATGTATAATGGAAAAATGTTTTGATGCCTTGTGCATGATCTTGTTCCGCTTGATCTCTGCTGCTTCCCTTCCCTCCCTTGGTTGAATGTCCTTGAGTCAATGGCCCGGGGGTCAAGTTCACTTTCAGACCTGCTGACATCAAAATTTGATCTAAAGAATTTATGACCTCTTTAGGATTCTAGAGTTTCACTTGAGAAGAAAGGCCAACGAGTGAGTCCCTGGACAACTTTCCTCATCTCGTTTTATTTCCACATCTCTCACGACCACCTGTATGGAGTGTGATTTATGTCAAAAAGCTGATGATATGAAGAACTATTACTTTCAAACATCAAACATGTAGCTTTTATAGTATGGGTATGACAGGAACATTGACATGTATGCATATCGATTTACCGAACCAGTCTTAATTCATTCAGAACATATTATTAACAAATTTCACACATTAAAGTTTTTATCAATTTTGTAACCCTTGTGTTGGATTGTTGATTTCAATGCTGAAAGCCAGAAAGGGTTCTAACAGAGAAGAAACAAGGTGTCTATAATTGTCTCATGTTCAAAAGTATTGAGCAAAGTCTTAAGATTTACTAGCTTGTATTTATAAGTCTGGTCTTGTCTTGTCTGTCCTTAAAACCGCCATTCATACTACACGATTGGTTATCTGTCATTTTCTTGCTGAAAACTTCAGAATATTAGCAGAATGCCCATACAGTACTGTTCCCATGGCAAAAAAACTTTTCATATTTGACATGGGTCAAGGCTTATTGTGAATACCTATGGTGTATGCACCTTACATTCAAAAGCTGATTTTAGGAAGTGTAGAAACAAGAGTAAGTCTCTATTGTTCTTTCATAATGTGAGTTGTGATATAAAATGTGTAGTTCCATATTGTGCAACTATTTCTGGATTGTATAAACTTAAACCTGAATAAGAACCCCCCCCCCCAAAAAAAAAACAACAACAACAACAACAACAAAAAAACACAAACCCATACACACAGTCACTCATTCTATTAAAGGAAAATCGATTGGTTGCTATTAAGAATAACTAATATGACCATTCCTAAGTCTACCTTTATGTGCATACTATATAAACAGAAACATTGACATTTTAAGACGTGGTCTCTTCCTCTTTTATAGTGGCTAAAAGGAAAAGATGTCTACATGTACATTGATAGAAGATATGTTTAACTGACTTGAACAAATGAAACGCAGTGTGATTAGGATCAATTATCCTGATAGGATCAATGAGGATCAGATAATCTGCTTGGATAAGCTTGTTACATGTCATTGGGCTATCTACAGGCTTAATCCTAATCACTCAAGACTGCTAGCTAGGTAGTCATTGTCTAAAGCTGACTTCTGATTTCCTTTCTTGTATAACTGTAATAAGCCTGTATTAAGCAAACAAGAATAGTGTGCCTAGACAAGCTGGCAAACAATGGAATCTAACTGTTTGCATACTAATCCATTACACCAAATTGAATTAAACAACAAAAAGGGACATAATATTGAAGGGAAATGCCTTCTGGCGTAGATCTATACAGCGCTCTTGAACTATGTCAAGAGACTTTGTGAGTATTAAAAGTCAAAGAAGAGACATAATACAAAGGTCTTAACTGTCATTTGTTGTATACACTGGAATGAGGTGATTGACATATGATTGTAGAATGCAACTACACTGTAATATGTATTTGGTAGAATTTAAGACATTTTCAATAATTTCAAGTTTAGGTTGTTTTGTTATGTACCTACCAATAAATATATTGTGTTATAGCTGGATTGCTAGACTGTTTAGTTGTTAAAATTGTCGCTGGGCTTACAATTGTAAGTTAAGGTTCAATAAATCTAATTTTTTTCAAAAAGGAGAATAGAATATTATAATTCAAGGAAGAGAACACCGTGTTCATATGGGAGAACAAAAATAAACAAATAAACAAATAAATCAGGGTAGACAGATAAACCTGAACGTAAACTTTCAACTTTAGGCTCTTAATATGAAGGTTTCACAGGGATATATTTTTTAACTGTTATCTGTTTGGTATGTAACACTATTATGTTCTACCAGATTGTACAACATTAACCAGCACTGTGTATTATACTTATAAAGATCATTGTTTTCCAAGCTCAGTTTGTCTCAAAGGAGACATGTATGCACATTCTTGCATATAGCTGCTACTCTAAACAGGTCATCCAGTAATAGACCATTTTCGTAATGTAACCAAATTTAATGCACAAGTCTTTGTGAAGTGCCTCAATACAAATTATTTCATTCACCTGATATAAATAATAGTAATTCAATAGTCAGAATGGAAACTGCATTATATCAAGTGTTGCTAGGTACGTCAAGCCATAATGTTTGTCCAACCTATAGGCCCGAATTCACAAAGCAAGGTTAATTGAGCTCAAACCTCCTTTTGTTTCGCCAAACCTCCTTTTGTTCTTTACAAACCAGGTTTGTAAAAAACGCGTAAAACGCGTCATATGACGTACGAAAACCAAGGTTTGTCGACAAACCTCCTTTGAGAATTTGGGCCATAATGTTTGTCCAACCTGGCAACAACTATTGTATGCAGTTTGTATTATGTCTATTGAAATACTATTATTCTTACCAGGTGAATGAAATAATTTTTATTGAGGCACTTCACAAAGACTTATGCATTAAATTTGGTTACATTACGAAAATGGCTTATTGCTTACCAACATTTATCTGTATTGCTAGTATTACATGTACCAAGAAGTTAAGAAGGAAAACACTAATTGTATATTATTTAAAAGTTGTGGTTTATGTTTATTATGCAAGTTTTATGCAGGTACAAAACTGTACAGGTGTACATTGTACCAGCATGATATAGAAATAGTTTAGAATACATGGGCTGTACTTTAACAGGGTTGTTGACATTGACTCTGTATCAAAATGAATATATCCCTAACAATCCATACCTCATTATTTCAAATTCTAGGAATGTTTGAATTTTAGTATCCATCATTAAAGTGTACAATATGAAGACATGAGCTGTGAATAGAACAACTAAGGGTTTTATACAATGTTTTCATAAATAAAAGTATGAGAGGTTAGTTGTATTTCAATGAACGTTCAAACCCATAAAACTGACATTCGTTTCAATTGTTGTATTCTGCCCAATATATTTTGGAACGATAGTCATATTTCTTCTGTTTCTCTCATTTTCCTCTTCACCAGCTTAATGAAAGATTCACAAGATTTGTCTCATACAAACTGCATAGAACAGAGGTACAAAGAACATGGATTCTTTAAAAAACTTCCAAACAGAACATTATGTTCCATGCAAATGAGTTTCCTAACAAAAACTATTCTGCTACCTTCATAATATTTAAGTTTTATATGGTGTTTGGTGAATTAATCAGTTTTTAATTTTACCATTTTCCATTCATTGAGTCAATCTCAGCAGTTATTGCTCTATCAATTGTAGATCCATAAGTTCCTTTTCAGTGTAAACTGTACCTCGTCAAAAAAATGTCAAGTTCATGCTACTTTTAGTAAAGAAACTTCCTCAAAGGTACCTTAGATTTTATTCACTCTTGTTCACTCTGATTATATTTGATAAAGAGGGATGTTTTTTCCACAGGGCTGTGTAATGTTAAAGTAAGCATCTCACACAGTATAGAAACGCAATGGATCCAAACTGTGTTCACCTTGGTACATGAAAATGATGAAATTAAACAAAGTGAATTCAGCGTCCTCCGGTCCGGATCAAATTGTATGCATTTAGGCTTTCTGGGGGTATGGAAAGTTCAACACGATCCAATGCAGCCTGGGCAGAATGAGAGCTGAAATGTCATATGTGACTTTTGATGAATGTGATTTGTGTATAGCTAAATGGATTATAAATCTCAATTCATTTGGAATTAGGCCAGAGCCAGCAGACTGAAAAGTTAAAGAGTTAGAGCAAGCACTTAGGCTCGGAGCATACTTCCAGCTTACTTCCAGCATCCACCATTATTGTGCTCTGAATTAGAGATGACTAGAGAATGATTCAATCAGCAAGCAGAGGTGAAGTAGAAGTAGACTCGTTTGTAATATTATTTGTTTCAGTCTAGTTGGTATATATCTATGAAAGCATACTGTTTGTAATAACATTTGTCTTGCCCTCTGCGATCATTGTAAACTACATATGAAATCAACTACTGAATGTGATTTCACTTTGCTTTCAAGAAAGGTCCTTAAAGGGATCGTTTAACAATGTTAAATCTGAGATACACGGCCCTACGTGTTATCAGTGTCTTTAATATGGTGTAATATTGAAGCCCTAAAAAAATTGCGATTCAAAATGATCAAGAAGTGCCTCAAAAAAGTAAAAATCTTTGAGTGACCGGTTTTACCATACTCGTTTTCCCCAATAGACTGTAGTGTTATGAAAACCGTCAGCAAACGGTTTTCAAAATTTGTAATTCCAATCATAAATATCTTGATAATCAGACAGGCGATCGGCTTGTAAAAGTCATGGGGTTCCTGACTGACCTAAAGGTTTATAATTATCATTGCATCATGAGCTAAATCCAGAATTTTGTTTCAGAATCTGAGACAAAGTTACCGTATCCCTTTAATACTCATGCCCTAATGGTACACATACTTGTGATTTAAAAAAAAGAGTTACCCCTACATCGAACTGCCCCCTCAAGGACCAGAACCCTGGACCTACTGATATAAAGCAAGAGTAGCAACCACAATGCCATAGCGCCTCTGCTGTTATATACATGTATGTCAAAATATGCTTTCCCATGCTTGACAATGGATTCAAATTGTATGGTAGAATGTATAGTCAGATGTATGCAAAGATGTGAAGAAATTTGTTGCAGTACATTAGGCAAGATATGAGGTGGTTTATAAAGGGAGTTTGGCGATGATGTGAAGATGATGTGCAAATGATGTGCAGATCGACAGACGTTGTAAGGAAGAATGGATGGTATCACCTTAGAGGAAGTGAGTCAGTCTGCTTCACGAGATGGTCACTCAAGTCTTCTCAAATCTAGAAATCAAGTGAAAAGATGGGAAAACATTCCAACGAGAATGTCGATGATGATGGAGGAGAGAGAGAGAATAGTGTCTCTCCCGTCCTCCAACTAAGTGATCGATTTCTCAAGAGTTCATAGTGCGAATGTTGTCACTGCAGGAGACCTTTTTTGAAGAACAATGTGCTTGAGCTTTAACCTGCATTCTACTTATTCTTTCTCATATAGGTTTTATCTGCTTGTCATTTAATATAATGTAATATTTGAAAAAAGATGTCTGTATGTACAGTGTAGACACACAGTGTGTGGGGAAAGAGAGAGAAATGGAGGGAGGGAGGGAAAGAGAGAGAGAGAGAGAGAGACAAGAGACAGAGCTAAACGAAATTAGAGGTTAGAGCAATTTATACAGTGTGTAAGAAAATTTACCAGTAAATTTAATTGTGTTAACAGTGCACCTTTATTTTTAAGACTAGAGAGATGAGGAATGCTAATAAAATAGCACAAAGAAAGAGAGAGCAAAGAAAAATCAAATTGGATTGTGCTATGTACAGCTAGGTCAGGTGCAACGATCAAAGGTGCATTTTTATTGAGGAGAAGAGAGTATGGTGATGCAAAGAAGATGTTTATAGCCTATAATACATGGACTTCATGCTCGGGTGTACTTGGACATCGACCTTGCCAACATGACTGACCTCATTGATCGGCCAGAGTAAAAACCCAACAATTATTTATGCATTTTACAAAGCGCTCCTAAAACACAAGACCTATATAACTGCCTAGGTTTTTGGTATTGATTTTATTCGGCTTCAAGCCATGGTCTAATGATGCTGTTATTGATTGAGTGCTACACTGTATGTGCATAAGAGTAAGAAGTCATAGAAGGGCTCGATCTCTTCTGAAGGAAAGAGAAAATGAGAATGGAAGATATTATATGAAAAGTGCATCAGTTACAATGTCCATGGACTGTAATACAGTTGAACCTGTCTATAAAGACCACCCAAGGGAGACAAGAAAAGTTACCCTAATGTAGGTGGTACATACAGGTTCCTTTAGTACATGTTTCAATGAGAAACCATTTTCAAGGGGAACACAAAATGTGGTCTTTGTAGACAGGTGATCTTTTTACACAGGTGGTCACTAAAGCAAATTTGACTGAATAAATGAAAATAACACTTCTTAAATGCTTTCACACAGTTTGCAATTTTGTTCTCTTTAAAAGATTATGCAAGTTTTTGTAATAAAAATGCAATAATGCAAACAAAATAGAACTAAATGATTGCATTTAAGGTGCTTTTTTTCTCTGTGCATATAATTGTCATATTGTTGTAGATGTGATATTGACAAAGTGAATTAATGTCTTTGATTTGATGAAGAGACAAAGTATGAAGCTCTAATGTATGGAGTGGGAAGTGATACAGCTTTTGAAAGATGTTAAAATTTTACTCTTGTGAAAATAGCTTTACAAAAAAGTTTGAGTGAGGAATTGATAACTTGATATTGATATAAATCAATAGATTGAAAATAAAAATAATTTCTGATTTCATTGCTTTGCATTCTACTAAAAGAGAAAAACTTAAAGATTGAAAGCAGAAAAATCATGTTATACATTGTGATAATAACAATATTATCAGTTATGCTTGCATAATTATTTAGAGTATCAACCGTCCATTTTAAGAATTAAGATGCAGACATTCTTGATATGTCATTTCCATTAAAGTCGTAGAGTATCTCTCAATTGAGAGGAGAAATCCTGCTTTACATGCCTAGAATAACATCAATTACACTTAAATTTCTGTCACGACTTTGCAGACAAACCCAAAGGTCTCTCATCCCCAGTAATTCTGAATCCAACTCTCTGATTAGAGTTCTCTTCCATCCTTTCTCTTGTCCCTCTAGATGTTGCCCCACTCTGATCTTATCGTCTACCTCACGTCCATTTTAACTGAGATTGGGGCCATAAACCAGGCTCATTCTCAATCCGCTATGAATCAGTCGACTTCAGGAATATTGGAAACTCCTCTTCTCTCACTTTCTCATATCAAACTGTTCAATTGTGTGATTGTTAGAGGACGAACCTGATAGTTATCTCAAATCTATCGGTACCTTTTTGCACTTACAATGTGGCATTTTCTTGTACTTTTTGCATCTCCCCCAACAGAGTTCAAGCAGGATTCACTCTTCAGCAACAGGTTATTCAATTCATAGAGATATCATTGAAAACACACAATCTTACTTTATCTCATAATGATATAGTTGTTTCAATTTGGGAGTCATTTTTAAATCATTATAGACCATGATTTGTCTGTGGACCTTTTTTAAAGTTTAATGTAAATAATAATTTCTTCATATATTCCAGGATTTATGAATGAAAATGAAATGTGGTTGTTGTCACATTAAGATGTATAATATTTGCCATGGTTATAGCCGAGTATGTAGGACAGCAATTACATTCACATTCTTTCTTCTTACAAGCACTGATAATTTGTGTTTCTGATTGACAGAAAGAGAGATAAGCTTAAAAAAGAGAAAGGTAACTATTTTGTACAATACTTCCATTCGTAAGAAAGTAATATTTAGATTTGTTTTCAAGATATGTATTTCTTCCCTCTAATGAAACGAACGTCACCTGGAAAACAACTCCTTCAGCCCCCACAATTTTCTTTGAGCTAAAAATGTGGAGTTTTCATCAGAAATCGATGTGACTAGAATCTAAATACACAATGCTTCTCTCATTAATCAATCTGGAATAAACCTCCCTGAACCTCCATCACTACATGGACTATTCCTCTGAACATGTCTTCTGATGACTGTCAATGTTTCCATAGCTTTAACATGGATTGTTCTAGTTGATCTGGAGCCACTTTCTACTCTGTATAGATTAACCAGTCTTCCTGGTAATGCCTTCCTTGTAAGACCTTCCTTAAGGCCTGTCATCATCAGCTCAAGTTTGCTAAATAACCCGCTATTTCAACTATCCTGATCGCAAATTAACCAGTAAATTTGCATTTACATGTACATCAGCCCGCAGTTGCAATTAGCGGGATATTTGGTAGAGAAAATATCTAGAGAAATCTTGGTCTTGTTTCCAAAATATCCCGCTATTTGTGCCCGTCCGAGCCAGTTTGTGATGAGCGTATCGATCTGGTGAGGACGCAATTTCGAGCTTCGGCATAATATCCCGAGTCTGAAAATAGCGGGTTATTTGGCAAACTCGAGCTGATGAAAGCAGGCCTCTTGTAAGACCTCCCTGGTCCATAGCATATACAGCCTCTTCACTTGGAAGGGAAGTTTGTATGTAACTGATTAAACACTATACAGTGGCTGTGTAGCGAAGAGGTGTATGCCTGGAATACATCATCCATGTGTCATAACAAGTTAACTTTGGGAGGGAAAATCGCATTCATGTACAGTTTTCTATGCTGTATGACCTTCACAAGTTCAAATTAAAGTTATTTATAGAAATGGAGTCCACAATTTTGGATTATTTTCAATACACATACCAAAACAAATATATTAAAAGTATAATTACCAGAATATTTTACAAGGTAATCAGTCACTGAAAATGCTTCAATTATACAAATACACATTGTACCATTTCTATATGAAAAGCATACAAATGAATAATTGAAAATCCCTCAAATATATAAATTATCATTATACAATTACAAAAGGACAATCAAAGGACATTAAAGTGAATAGTCAAATTCCAGATCAGCGTTAAAATTGACAAATAAACAGAAAAAAATAGTAGCATGAAAGCTAGTACTGTAGTAACTTGACATTAGTCGTCCATGATTCTTTGAGCTCTATAGTAAGTAATTCCTTACTTTCATTTCCTTGTTCATGATGTATCATTTTAACAATTTAATGTTTCTTGTGGTTCACATGAACAAGTTTTATTTCCTTCTCTCATGGAGCTGTAGAATTAGTATGAACCTTTGTAATTTTCAGCATCGTTATGGGAGGGAGGGGGGGGGGGGGGGGGGGGGGGGTATTCCAAAATTTAGTAGCAAAATGGAAGTAAATACCTCAGTATTTGTTATTCTTTCTTATTCACATTCAGTGGTTCTCGGTAATTTCATAAAATATAGAAATGGTAGAATGCATTCATGGACTTGAAAGAGTAGAATGTTGGCCGATTCTTCTGAATACACAGCGTATTAAGGTTGGACTTTCGCTCTGCTACACATATTTTAAAGAGGTTCTCATATCATTTGTTACTAAGAAGCATTGGAGTGTTTTATAGAAGTGGTTTATATGGAGTAGCAATTAAATTGCTGGTAGATGCTAACCAATGTAATGCAAATACAAGCAATAAGTGGCAAAGAACAAAAAAGTCTCTGATACGTGAAGCCATAAGTGGTATATGTATGAAATAATAACCTAATGAGGGGATGGATGCTTACTGGTATTTCATTAACATATTTTGTTTTCCTTTTCAACTTTTTTGCAAAAAAATAATTATCCATGAAAGCTTGAAGTGTGAACATCTGGTATCCTTCTACCTTGGTCCCCTGTGAGACTCACCTCTCTTTATCCCCCGCCCTCATTCTTTGACAAACTTCACACATTTTCAGATCAATTATTTAGCCCTAAAATTGGCACGGGGATCTAGAAACGATGAAGGGTAAATTGTTTGTGATGAAAGCCAGACACCTAGTTAGGAGAAATCAATAATTAGTCAGGCAAATTAGGCTTTTGAAAGTCAATGGACATTATACTATGACCTGTTTTTAATGCATATAAACCCTGAAGACTCTCAAGAGAGTGATTTAAAATAGATCTGTCTGCCTGACACCTCATCAAACCCATCACAAACCATTCTTCATTATTCATATTATTATCATATCAGTCATCTGTTTAATATATAAACTCTGCATACATCATGACTATACATGCTAAAGTTACTGTACACTCTGTAGTAATACCTTTAGCCATGCATGGACATTGAACATTTATCCCCCATCCACTACATATACTCTGGATGAAAATGGTATTTGAAATTGAGCTGTTGTAATGACTTCTGGCAAATAATTGAAAGAAATTATAAGAAATTACAAAGATAAGAAACAGTACTTGCGTAGCCTGCATGCCTGAACTATAACAAGAGCAATTTTCTCTTTCAGTTGTGTTGTCTATCTGAAAAAAGGTAATAATTTGCTTATGAAAAATCTATTTCGAGATTATTGAACATTTCCTGAAATACAGTAAAAAAAATTACTGTAGAGATTTATGTGATGAGTACACTGATAATTTGATTCATTTCTTGGGGGAAGTCAGCTTGCAGGGCAAGATTGTCAGAAGTGATTTCTCATTTGGTAGTATTTGATTGTGAGACAGAAGATATTGCACAGTTGTTTATCTGCACATCTGCTTTTCTTCTCTACTGAATGCGAAGGAATATGTGGTAGACAGAGAGAGATAGATAGAGAGTGAGAGAGAGAAGGGATAGAGAGAGTTAGATATGGAGAGAAGGGGAGCGTAGAGAGAGAGATAGAACGAAAGACAGAGAAGAAGAGCGTAGAGGTTGAGATAGAAAGAGAGAGGGAGAGAGAAGGAGAGTGTAGAGGTGGAGATTGATAGATAGATAGAGATAGATAGATAGATAGATAGATAGATAGAGATAGATAGATAGAGAGGGAGCAAGAGAGAAAGAAAGAAAGGGATGATAACGAGTGAGGTAGAGTAAGAGAAAGGATAGAGTAAGGAGGAGACCGAGACACATTAATGAGATGATACAGAGGGAGTACATGCCTCACATATGATCTGGATTCAAATGTTAAAGACTTTATAGGAGCCATCTCCTGCAAGCTGTGGTGTATTGGTACGTTTCCTATGATCTACATTAGATGTTAAATCACCAGATACAACCCATCCTCTCCCTCCACTCCTCCACCACCACCACCACCACCACCAGCCCTAAGATCCACTGATGATGCCAGGCAGGAGACATGATGAATGGTTTAATCAGATGCTCTACCCCCCATTCCTCCAGCTGAAGAACCTGACATTAATGCATCCACCGGTCCTAGATGGGGGAAGGCAAACTGATGAGGGGAGAGGATAAGTAGGGAGGAGAAATGACGATGCACGTTTAGGTGTCAGACAATGTCGATGGATGGATGCCAACATCCATGCTGTTAGGCCACATCTGCCACCATCTTGCTCTACCAAGCTTGTTTACCCAACCATACCTCATACCTGTGTTTGCTCATTACATTATAAAGAGATTAGTTTTTACACCAGGGTGTTTCCCTCTCGAGGCTCTCCCTTATAAATATTGGTCATTGGACCATCTTTCATATTGGTATTGGTTACGACCCCATCGCATAGACACTCTATTGATTGGTATTGATATGGGACCTTCTCTCAAAGTGGTATTGGTACTGTACCCCCTTTTATATTGTTATTGGTTATAGACCCTCTCCCATACTGGTATTGATAAAGAGTACCTCTTCTCTTATAATAGTAATGATAACAAAGCCTCTGTCATATTGGTATATTAGGAATTAAACCCTCTCTAATATTGGTATAAGTATAAGACCCTTTCTTATAATACATGTAGTATTGCTAAAAGAAGAAGAGTGTGGCCTTGTATGTTACCATTCATCTTCTAAGAGTATGATATTTGTGTTCACACTAGATAATCTTTATGTTCTTAAAAAGAACGTTTCAGATTATTGTTTAAATAATATGGTATACCAAAAAAGTTTGGAGAGTTTAGTGGACGAAGTTGGTATTGGTCATTTTCAAATGATTCACATACAGTTGTACCATGCATAAATCACTAAATTTATATAATTATGTGCTTTTAGCTTGCTTTTATTTTAGCTATATACAAAAACAGTGTCAGAATTCTCCACCCTCCTCCTCCCTCCTCATTCACATTAAGAGGTATGATAGGATGTATTATGAGATGTGTTTGACTGGCTCTTACCGTGCCACGCTCCAGCGCACATGTCCTCAGCAAGAAGACTCGCTTCATCGCTGGTGATATTAAAAACTAGGAGAGCGCATCTGTGATGACGTTAATTATCGGTGAGAAGTCATGGACTGTATTCCACGCCGTCTGTCATGTGCTCATCTTCTACGTGAAGGAGATTTAGACACCGTTCTGTGGCCATTTTAGAGGCCCTATTGATATGATCATCTTAACCCTTATGGTGCCTAAAGGTACAAACATGATTCACAAATGGCAATAGACCAGTTTTTGATGAAAATGCTTTTTAGTTTTATTTAAAATCTCCCATTTCAATACAAAATTGTTCCATAGGATCTAACCCTACACCTACAGTATCAACATTTTGGCAGCTGGAACCACATTCATGTACAGTAAATGTCCATGTACATGTAGGGCACTCAAAGGGTCAAGGGCTTGGGATTAGTTGATCTGTTTTGATTTTAAAATGTTAGTGATCATCCTTTACCTCTCTGTCCATTCCATATTTTAAACAAAAATACAGTGAGGAATTATGAATCTCAGTAGAGAAAGTTGATACACAGCACACTAGTAGCAAAGTTGTCCTCCTATTGAAGAAAGTTTCAATATAATCAATTTCCAATAGCTGTATTTGTTCTTGGTATAGTTTACTTTTTTTAATGTTACATTTTGATAAGTGTAATGGCAGTCATTTGAAATTGAGGTTTTTAATGTCCACAGTTTGCACTGTCACTAAGAAGAAAGTTACAAAGTGCAACACTTGAAAGTTTGTAACGGATAATCAAGATAAAAGAATAACTGATTAGAAGATTACCATGTTATGACAGTGTAATGATGAGGTTCATTGTCCTTAGATCGGAAGTCACGTTGTGTTAGCTATGAACTAATATTGAGGATCAGTTATTATTTTACTTCTTCATAGGGGGTCCTTGCATATAAATCCCAGCACCTCTGGAACTGAGCCTCTTGGGAGATGCAATTTAGGAACCTTTTTCCTTTTAGGGATAAAAACTAAACACAACTTGCTTTCTTGTGGTTGCTCCGTTTCAGGAGTCGTTTAAAAAAAGATAGGATGAATAATATCAAGGCTATGGTAATATTTTTGACCAATAACATGGGACAGGAAAGAACGTCTTCCTTCATCATTGATAGAGATGATGAAAAACAAGGACCTTATACAGAAATATTATTTGTCATGGCTTTGATGAAAAATTAATTGAATTATCTTGAGATGGTCATCAGCTTGTATCTAGTAGTGACATAGTGTGTGGGAGTACAAGGTTAGGGATTATTACAGTGTCTCACTTTAGTTGTGTAAGGTTGGAAATTCTTTTGGAAACTTTCAGGACTTTGTGAGAGGGGCATTAGGCATTGCAATTGTGATTTTGGGAAGAAAGGACAGGGACTCTCTTGAGTGGAATTTCTTTGTATACTTCATTATATTTCTCTGATTTGTTAATATAATTTTGTCTCTCCGGTACCTATAATGTAGAGGGAATGCAATTATCTTAGTATCTAGCCTATGTGTGGATCTTCACATGTATTTTCAGTCTAATATCATCTTTTTGGCATTCAGTTGCTTGTATTTCTTGATGCATTGTCGGATTTAGTTTGCCTCGCCGAAGGTAATATTCTTTATTGGATTCTACTTTTCAAATTTATTACATATTTCCACACTTTTTTCAAGGAATGTGTGTGTGTGCTTGAATTATTTGATCATTGTCTTGTAGAAATGATTTTGCTTTGTAAACTGACAAGGCATCCATGTTTATAAAGAGAGTTGCATGGTACATACCCTGTAGAAAATTAATCTTAATCTAAGGTAGATGTCAAGTAATAGATAGACATGTACAATTCGTATTTGCCCTTGGGACGCACATGAATCTCCTCCAAAACTGAATAATTTGTTTTCCCCTTCTAACCACCACCACCACTAATACCACCACAGCCGCCACATCCACTCACCAACCCACCACCACCATCACCACCATCACCATAGTATTAGCATCATCATCATTTCCCTCTTCATCATCATCATTATCATCTTCATAATGATTACCATCTTCTTTACAATTTTCATAATCATCATCATAATCATCATCTCAATCATTATCATTATCATCATCATCATCATCATCATCATCTGTATCATCACCATCACCATCACCATCATTTTCATCAACCTTACCTTGCATTTTGGTCACTAGGATCATCATTACCATCATTATAAAATTGTGATGGCATCTATATTTATGATAATTATCATGGTCATTTTTCTAAATTTCATCACAATAATCATCATAATCCTCATCATCTTCAACATCTTTATGAACATTATGATCATCATTTGCCATCATCATGAAATTTTCATGACAGCCATACATACATGTATTATGATCATTAGCTCATGGTCAACCCATGGCCATTCGACTCACCATTAATTAATATGTTATCCTTGACAATTTATACCTCTAAATGCCCTTCTTTACTTGGAGAGATGCCATGAAGAGGAAGATAGCTTGATAGAAGAAGCTTGATAGAGGAGAGAACATTATAAGATGCTTAAACCTGATGTCTAATGAGGCATGGGTATGCATGTTGCCAATGATCGATGAGTCTTAATGAACATGAACATTCCCCTTTTACACAGGGGACAGAAAAGACACCCTAGCCAAAATTTTCCTGACTTTATTTTTTTATAAAAAAAGCTAGTCTTGGAGAGGTATATTGCTCATCAAAGGAACAACTGTCTAAATGGGATTGAGAAACTGGGTGAAAGGAAATAAAGTGATAGAAGGATAGCTACAAGTAGCCATGAAAACATACCCCCCCCCCCCCAAAAAAAAAATGTACATTATATTTGAAAAATGTCAGTTTCTGTTTGCGAATCTTCGTAAATAATATATTGTAGAGTTATATGAAATTTGAGAGTACAGTAAGGACCGTGATGTCTGTTAATATTTACCTTTAATGTCATCAAGAGGACTTCATGTTTCTACAAAGCTAGATGATGTACATGTACAATGTAGGATTTAAAAATAAAAAAATGAAACAGCAATAGAAAAAACTAGAATACAATCGTGTCACAACGATGTGCGTGCAATGACACCATGTTTCTACGTGTCAAACGAAAGAGCTTCTCTCGGACTATCCAGAGCAATTTGTACAAAGTGTGTAGCTTCTGTGATATTTGAGATAGGTAGGGCAAAAGAAAGACCACAAGAAAGACTACAACAGTGACCTTGATTGGATGGTAGTGACTACTCCTACAAAGTTTGAAAGAAATTGGGATAGGGGAAAGAACCTAGAAAGGGCTCGCAAGCATTGCGTGCAAAAACAAATGGGATTTGGTGCATGTTCGTCTTTGCAATAAAGATCGTTCTGGGGGCCAAAAGCGTGAACCCGATATGCCCATAGACAATGCATTTAATGGGCTGAAAACGTACAGGATCTGTATTATGACCGGATCTAAATTGTTTTTTCTCTCTCTTTATGGGCCGTATTTGGTATCATTAGAAAGAGAATTTCATGGTTGTTATTGTAAACTAATCTCTTTTTTTCTATGATAATCCTATTGAAACATGTGATGTAAAATAGATTTATAGGACAAAATGACGTCTTAAATGGCCCCCTTTACCAAATTTAAAAATTCGGCCATGAGGTGCCCTGCATATTGCAACTCTGAATGTCACTGCAAATTTTCAAGGAAAAAAAAAGGACGTTTAGGGGGTGAAAAGCAGTCTGAAAAAATGACGTCATAGCCGATACGTGTCATAATCGGGCGGAAACTCGGCGGAATTCATATAGTGACCCTTGTTCAAATGCGATTTACTCACAATTTTCTGTGTGAAAATATACATGTACCATATTTGGTATCATTCGAAAGGGCACTTCATTGCGGTCAGTTTGACACCATTGTCATCTGCGCGCAATGTATTGCACGCATTAAACGCGCTATCACGTAATGCATAGTAAATTCATCATTTTTGGCAATAACTTTGCGCTGACATATTCAAATTTTACTTAACTTGGCAGACGGTTGTCACATATATGAATACATATGTCTGCCAAGTTTCATTGATGTACGTATAAGGATCGCCATTTTAGAGCAAGTTGAAGTTATTTTGGAATTTTCTTGAAACTGGCGAATTTGGAGAGCATTTTTCTCAAAGTCGGTCAGCGATAGGGTATATAATTTCGTATATGGCTTGAAAGGGCATATCTTCAAGTATCTAAATCCAAAAAAGGGTACGGGTCTGCCAAGCCATAATGGAGATATGGCCACAGAAAGAAAGCCAATTCCCAGAACTTTAGAGGGCGCTATTTATGTTTTGCAAAGCCATTGGAGCGTGAAATTTGGCATGGCTATGTGCAATTATAAGATAAAGATACTGTGAGATTAAAATACAAAATGGAATTTATATGAGAAAGTTATGGCAGTTTTAGATTATTTAGGGGTCAATTTTTCAAGAATTTGAGAGATTGTTGACGGAGACAGTTTCAGATTTGAATTTTGAGTATGAAGATGGCATTTTGAAGGGCAGGTTATACGTTGCAGATTAAAGAACATCTCTTAGACTATCTAGAGAAAATTGTTAGAAGTTTGTAGGATCTAGGATAGTGGAAATAGGACCCGAAACGGACAAAATGGCGCCTGGACGTTTACGCATGAGTGATTTCAGAAAACGAAAAAGTAGGTGACCTAGATTGCATATCAGAGATTACGTCTACAAAGTTTGAAAGGAATCGAGCAAGAGAAAAGGACCTAGATAGGAATGACAAGCACTACGTGCAAAACAAATGGGAATCGGGACGACAAGAAGAAGAAGAAGAAGAAGAAGAAGAAGTAAGAATATTAATAATGTGAACGAAAACAAGGCAATGACGAAGGTCGTCATTGCAATAATATCTAATTCTAATTCAGCTATTAAAGAAGTTGGACATCGCCTTTTAATCTTTTCCAACACAAACCAACAAAAAAATTGTAAGTGTAATATTCCTTAACCATTAGTAAGCATGAGGGATGAGTAAAAGATAGGGGTATGTTATATTGATGATGTTAAACAGGCAATATGGCTATCTCTTCAAGTTGATTGGATGATGCCTGAGTGTGACAGTGAATACATAGATCATGTCTGCACGCTGTCAGGCTTGTTTAGCACTTACTATCTAAACTATCACCTCACAGGCCAACAGGGAAGGTTGCACTTTATTAAAGCAACAAATAAGATCAAGTTTTAAAGAATTATCGTTCAGTAACCCATCAAAAATGTAGGCATTCAGTAAGTATACAGAGAAGGTTCCACTTTATTAAAGCAACAAATAAGATCAAGTTTTAAAGAATTATCGTTCAGTAACCCATCAAAGAAGAAGACGTTCAATCGGTATGCAGTGGGCAAAATAAAACTTATAAGGTTTCTTTTGGAATTATGGGCACACACAGTCTTCCCTCATTTCATCTTTGAATATTTCTTATCGCATCCCACCTATAATTGGCTTCTAGAACTGTATGTAAAATAAACACTTTCACTCATTTCATCAAAATGTTTTTGCTTATGCTGGATCATTGTTAGAGAGGAATAGTAAATACTTCAAAGAACAGTTCTCTTTTATATTCCATCTTACCTGGTACAGGTATCTTGTGTGATTTCAATAGTAAGCCATATGAGTGTCCAGCAAGATGCCTGTGCTATACAATTCAAATAGATCAACATGTTGTGCAATGGAGCACTGATGTAAAGTGTGTGATGTGAAAACAACTAGTCAATCAATGCATTGGTTTGAATAATCTATTTTGTCTGTTTTTCGTCTGTCTCTCCTTCTCACTGGCTCTCTCCACCTTTCTTTATCTCACTCTTTAGAATCTTCATCAGTCTCTGTACAGCTGTTCTTGCCTTTCTCTTTATCTCTCTAGGCCCTTCTCATAACCTGTCTCTGTCTTTTCACCCTTTCCTGGTATGGTTTTCTCTGTCTCTCTCTCTCTTTATCTTTTTTCATGTTGTTCTAAGTTTGTCCTCCATACTGAAGAAAAAGCTACTGGCCTTAATAAATTTAGCTTCCACTGAGAAGTGGTGCAACTTGATTGCATTCCACAAAAATATATGTGAAACATAATCGCGTAAATATTTTAAAAATATATAGCAATAAACAATCAGATAAGTGCAGGGTATACATTATATGTATCGCAGGATGTAGGATTATTGGCAAATGCTGAAGGGGTGGTCAAAATTAAGAGTGATGCACTGCGGACTATCCCCCAAAGCATTAACCTTTTAATGCTTTAATTTTCTTCTTTTTAAATGGAACACCACACTTGTAATATATCCAATATCAATATTATTTAAATCTCCAAAGTTCCCCTTTAAGTTTAATTTGAAGATAGACATTTGATACTCTGCTACTTATAAATTTATTGAAGGGTTTCTCAACTAATAATCAACCATTCCAACTGACGAGAGTGTTTCTATTAACCCGCAAGTGTGTTCACCCCTATGTTCTTGAAGATGGTAGATTTCATTCCGTTGAGAGACACTAGCTGAGTAGGGGGTTTAATACATCAGCCCGTATGGTGAGATCAAGATAAATTGTTTGGTGATGGGTGAAGAACCTTGAATAATCTAGCGATTGAATTCAATGGGGATAACTAATAGGTGATTTCACACAACCTTACAACAGGTTGACTATCAGGGCTATTTATCAAGGCCAATATTTAATTCAATACATTACATTTATGTCAGAAATATGAGTATTTTACTTAGTTTTTGGCTTAGACAAAATCCTTCTCCCAGCTTTGGTATTCAGTTCAAGCTTTCGGCTAAGTTTTTTTTACCCCTGCAACTACAGTAGATTGGTTCATCTTCCAATTATTAAATCCCTATTCACAAAATGTCTGCTAATCGTAAGGAGCCTCATTATTCAAACCCATTAGGAAAGTGTGCATGTGTAATTTGAAAATGTAATTGGCTTCATTGGGTTAAAACACTTTAAATGTATGTGTGTTTGTTCTCTCTAGCTGATATTTTTTTTCAAAATTTGTGACTAGCGTTTGATGATTGAATTTTGCTCCCATTTCCTCCTCATGGCATCATGTAGATGTGCAATCTCTGCGGAAGATATCAGCATTCTCTTTAACCGTCTCCCCCTCTGCATCTCATTTTCATCTTAAATAGCTTTCAGCAAAAACGTAAATTGATTCAACATGGGGGGAATTTTAAATTGGAGAAGCCCATCAGTTAATTGCACAACTCAAGTCTTTATGCTTTAGCTTGCTTCTGATTGTAGCTCATTTGCATTATTTGCCTAAAAACTTACAGTGTGCGCACCTTTTAACACTTGTAAGGTTTCTTTCAGAAGGACAATTTTCCATTTAAATATATCATGTAGCTATATTCGGAATGAAAAAAGTAATTTAGTATAGGGTATCAATGTTATATTCAAGTTTAATGTACTTTAATCATTCTTAACCCATGAAGAGTGATATTTGAAGGTGAAAATAAGTAAATGATTGAATGGTGTGGAATCGCCCATTGTAAATGAAGATTAGAAGGGTAGCATAGTGAGAGAACCAAGCTCATTCTGCTGCAATGGATACATCAACATATTTGACTTCGTAGTTCCGGAGATTTCTCCTGCTTGTGAATGACTTCATGCATCATGGAAGATTAAGAATCAGAGGGTCTTTCATAGCACGCTATATTGTGTGTAAACTGTACAAACACTCAAAATGTGAAGTGATGACGTAGATGCATTTTTCTAAAAATATTGATTCTAAGTGAGTGTTTTTAAAAATATATAGTTTCCACTGGATCTGAACATGATTGTAATATGTGTGTCAATATTCTATGTTTTGTTTGTTGCAAAAAAGTACATTATACTTTGATGAGAGTACAGGAAAATAACATGGACCAATACCCTGTTCTTGTCCGAATGCTTTATTGTACATAAAATGTTTGATGAGTTTGCATAGATTAATTGCTTTATTTTTCCAAATTTTGCCAAGACTGTAAAATACCTTGTACATGTAAACAAATTACTTACCTTATTTAAAATATGATTACGCAAAATCTGATTGACATGAAGTTGAATTGAATGCCTGTGTGAATAACACCTTTTTATGAGAAATTATATTGGGCATGTTGGTTTTCTTTTAAGTCCATTAGAAAATCTAATGGAACTGCCCTTTAGTTTTAATTTCATCAGAGCTTGCCCGAAGTTGTGATATCATCCCTGGTCATTAGTTGGTGCTAATTAAAGATTAATTAACTGTCATACCTGGTTGCTTGTTTATCATCCAGACAGGGGCTCTTGACCAATCACAAGGACTTTAAAATAAACCAATCTAAGGCAAGTTCAATAGCCTTGCCCATCTCCTTCTAAAATGTGCAAAAACGACCTCAAAGTACACTATGATTACATCATCTGAACACAATTTCTAAGGGTCATGCAATAGGGTACCGAAATTGCTGTTTACTTCATTTCTCGAAAGTCTTTGTGATCATGCTTCATGGTCTATGTGGGTTCAAAACCTGCTCTCAATCTGAATTCTGGATCAAAATAATGTGCCTCGTAAAAGACAGCTTCTAACTTTACTTTAATTCATAGATCATGTATGATTTCATGCTTTTCTTAAGTTTATTTAAGTAAATATCTCAGTTTGAATCAAGTTGTCAGCATATTTGGATTAACCCACATACATTTGTAGACTTAACCTGCATTTAACCCTCTTCTAGAGCCAAAGTGTAAGTGGAAGTGTAGAGCAAAGAAAATGGATACCTATAACTTATTGTGTGAGGGTCGGGTATGATGTGAGTCCATACCCAACCCAAATAGGCTGTTCGTATGAAAGTGGTTTCAGTGGTAGGGTTCATGCTTGTTGGATGGCATGGACGATGTTGAATGTTTCTAAACGACATCTACCATCCATCATACAACATTAATGAGAAGACTAATGAGTTGTGTTCATAATGACAATATGATGAGGTCATGTCATAGAACATTAGCTCAATATTTCTAATGAGCTTTGCATATGAGAGTTTGATTATACCACAAGTTCAACAAACCTCTGAGTGTTGATCCGATCTCTCTTCACCAGATCGTCTTGCATGAGTCAAACACAGAAAGGTTGGCCTTCTTGTAGAAATTAAAAGAAAATAAAGAATTGTATTGATCCTTGACTAAGTTATTTTCAGATGCATATGTTATTCTAAGCTGAGTGCAGGGCCCTGTATTACACAAAGCTTGTAGCAATAATTGATTGTACATCATGATCAATTGCAAAATAGCAATCAATTTCTAACTACGTGTTCCGGGGTCCCTGGCTATAATATACAGTAATGTAGTATTTAGTATTGCTACCAAACCTGGCCTGACCTACCACCGATGTTGTTGTTGCTGTTGTTGGTTTTTATGCCGTTTTCCCTCGTCGTTGGATGATTTTCGCCCTACCGAAGAAGTAAGGTGGCATTCTTGTAAAATGTGTAAAATGTGACTTATGGTTGCAGACGACATAACACATGCCGTTTGACTTCCAGCCCTAAAAATGTGATGTTTATTTATAAGACACTCAATCATGCATCAATAGACCCATTTACACAGCCAAAAAACCATTACAAAAAAAATCAATTTGTTTGACGGCCATTTACACAAGTGGTAAACCCATATAGAACATTAATGTTTGCAGCACATTCTGTTTGTTTTTTTATGGGGGGGGGGGGGAGGAGGGGGGGGGGGTAGTTATGTGCATGTGCCACTTGTCACTGCTCTACATAAGATCACTGGGAAATGAGGAGAGAGACCAGAATCATTCACCAAGTTTTGTGAGCGAGCATTCACACTGCTAAAATCAGTGAACTTTTTGCCGGCGTTAAAAAAAACACCACATTCCCGAGGCGAGTTTTTTTATTTTGGTGTTTTGCCGTGTTTACTGGTAGTTGCTTAGCAGCTTCTGACGAAACATCGGAATGTGAGAAAAATCATTCAATTTTTTTGCTTGCGATGTAAATGCAGCTAATGTGAACAAGGCAGGGTACATACCATCATGGTTTGAAGAGGATTATAGGGATAGTGATTCTGTAATTGAATTATGACGATGAAACAACCCTTATGGGCAATAAAGAAATGATTTCTCTCCACCAAGTCTCAGCGGGATACATGCAGTTGTGTGTGCATGAGTAAACAATCATTGATAAGGGAGATAGAAATGCAGATAAGAAAAGTATTTGATTGAGGTTTATGCCCCAGTTTACACTCAGAAAGTAAAGCATTTTCGAGTTGAGGGAAATGAGGTCAAAATATTGTTATCTTGCAAATATAAAGTGTGTCATCAAAAACAGTGGATGTATCATGCTAAATGGTACAGACTCCACAAAGTGTTTTATGTATAATTTACATGTATTTGTAAATTTTGGAGAGAAAAAAAAGGAAAAGAAGGATTTGACAATGAAGAGGGAAAAATTCTGAAGAAAAAAAATGGGAAAATAAACTTTAACAGCAGCATTAGCAGTAACATTAATTAAACAGTAACAATGTCAACAAAAGTGGTGTGTATTGTACCAGTTTTGTGATTTATATTGTGAAATACAGACTTTTACTCTATTTCCTTGGACTTGGGAAATATCAATGAACAAAGTGATAGAATGGGATTTAAAGCTGAGACATATTCATGTTCAGACTGTGGAAATAATGAGCTTTACAGTCAATATTTGCATTTTCTGCATTGTGATTGTAGAGTCTCTTTCTGTATTTCTTTTGTGAAATGTTAGGGTTTTGTTCTGGACTGCTGGATGGTTTCACCAGGTCAGAGAATCCAAATCAAATCACAACAAATCAAATCAAATGGATGGACACCTTACTCCATTTGTTGTTCGGACAGTGGAATAGTCAGCTTAGCAATTGTAGAAGATTAAAGCTCTAAAGCAAAGACATACTTCATTTGTGTTCAGACACTGTGGCAATTTTGCTTCACATTGTCCTGTATGTGCAGACAGTGGAATGGTCAGGTCAGCTTAGCGATTATAGGGGATAAAAGCTAAGACATGCTTCATTTGTGTTCAGACAGTGGCAATTTGCTTCACACTGTCCTGTACATGTACGTTCAGACTGTGTAGGTATCAGATTGCAAGTGATTTTAGAGCTCCTCTCATTGTCTGGCTAATCCATTAAGCCGCTTATCAGAGTAATAAAGATGAGATAATGAAGCACTTAAAATCATCCCCAAGCTAATTTCCACTAGGAGTAGGAAGAGGTCTGAATGATCTAGCTAAGTAGCAATTACAATGACTCTAACCACGTATTTGGGTATCCTTGTTGTGGGCTTATCTATTCATTTCAACCTATCGCACTTTTGAAATAATGTGTCACAGTTTAGTCTATAGCACTGAGAAGTGATATCGGGAGGCTTGGCTAGCCCATCAAAGCTTTTTCACTTTCGTACTAACATGTCGTAAAATCAATCCACAGTTTGTTCAATTGTGATGCCAAGAAGCAGTGTCTACAAGAATAACAGCTGTTAAAATACAATTTGTATGCAATTACACATTGATAAGCCTTTTCAATTTGCAGTTTCCATTATAAAATGTGTATTACATTTTTTTTTAAATCCCTGTCAAACAGTGAATGATAATAATTGCTTTACAGGATAACTGAACACTGGTTGCTTTAAAAATTTCCATCTTACCAGCGAACATCTATGTGTGCATGTACCTCACTTGGGTAAAATGTGGAAAAATGTAAATCCAGATTATTATTATCATTATTATTATTAAGTAACATCAACCGTCTAAAAAAATCCCGCCATGCCTCACGTTTTTAAATAGCTGTCTGATTTGGCTGTATTCAATCACACCTTATATTAAAGAAAAACCACCTCTGCTTAGCAACTCCAATGACAGTCACACTATGGTCTGCACATCATACGTGTGAATGGAGCCTGACTGTCTGTGATCCAGATCTCTGACCCACAAGTGTGCATTGTGCAGACAACATTCTTGAATCTCATATTCATTTATATTTTTTGTGAAGCGATGTTATTGACTTTAACTGTCTGCTAAGAACCTTCAGACATCTTTAACACCCGCCTTGCTCCAACAAGACAATACTTTGCTTCATATATTCTGCATGTATCTCACATAGGAAACAGTAATTAAATACCAATTATAGTGACACAAAACGGTTATAGTGTTATTTAGAAGCAAAGGAAATGTAAAACATTGTTTTGCACTTCTGTGTTGCCATACACAGTGTATAATTTAAGGATTTTGTTAGAATTGTCATATTCATGTAGTTGTTTGTTTTTAACGGGTAACACATGGTTGGATACTACACATAGCTTGATCTAATCTTTGCCAAATGCTCAGGTTTTATGCATTATCTACCAAATTACTTACGAGTGTAGATGTTATTTATGACAAGTTATGTATTGATGTCAGGTAGAATCGACCCAGTGATCACTAACTTCAGATTTCTTCTTATAGTTATGGTAACATTTTTAGCTGTGATAAAACATTCAATAAAAACCCTACCATTCATCAATGCAATGAAATTTGTTCCAGTCATATCTTCATTTGTTGTCTGATGATTCATATGGAGAAAATTGGAGGGGGAAACGGTTTATAGAATTAAGATTGAACATCAGTTGAAGACACAATTTAACCATCTACCATAGATGCTAATGTTAGAAGCTAGATTTGAGTTAACTATTGAGAATTTGAGAATTAACATAGATCCTTATACCAGAGGTTAGATTTGGGTTGACTAAAGGAATTTTTTTTCTTCTTCAAATTGACTGAAGAATATTTGCTACTTTGCTATCTACCATAGATTACAGTTGTTAAATATCAATTAACCAATGAGATGGAACTAGTTTACTATTCATCATAAAGCTTTATGGCAAGGGTTGTATGTGAGTTAACTAATGACCAGTACTGGTATAGCTAGTTCACTTTCTACCACAGATAGATCCATATTACAGGGGCTAGATATGAGTTAACTAATGAGAATACTCAGCATAGATCTCTCCTTCATTTTCAATCAGCATCTACCAAGTGCTGTTCACATCAAGTCAGAGTTTTCCAATAGTGCCATGTGTATAGCAAATAAGTTTCTCTTTAAAATATTGCTATTTGATATCTTATGACCATGACGATAACAAAAGTGAAGTAGACCTAAATGAACTATTCGTTTTTATTAGATCAGTATTTTTGGGAAACTCATGTAATGTAATTACATTGTATAATACTCTGTTTAGAATTCATAAGTACCGGTATTAATGTTTCTTTTGATTTTAATATATTGGATGTCCTAGGCAATTCATGCCCATTTCATATTAATCTAGATATCAATCTTAATAATACATTTGATGGTCATAGTGTGCCATAACAACCTGTTTCAAACCTAATCCTTTTGGAAGCAAATTATTTAGTCTTCTGTACTCAAATTAAAATTGTAATTCTTTGTTGTTAATGATATGTGAGTATTCTGAGATTTATTCAGAATAATCTTTAATAATATACCTGTTCCTATTTTTTTTAAAAGAAGCACTTACTAGTCCTACTTACTATACTAAGCTTGTTTGGGTGCCTAAATCGTGAAGAGCGATGGTGTTTGATGTGAACAGGTTTGAGCAGGAGCTAGAAGTCTGGTAAAGGCATCATCATCATCGCCCAAACCCGCCAAATTATTGAGCACCTTTCATTAGCACCTAGCAGTTAGTGTGAAAGCCTTCTCTAATATGAGGGGTACCTGCGCTTGTACCGGGTCAGGAATTAGGTGGTAGACAACCATTAATAAATTATTATTTTATTGTGTGTAGAGAGGCGTTGAACCGGAAAGCTGATATCTATAACTTCATACAGGATTATTAAGAAATTTATTGGGTGTATCTGAGTTCATTAATACATATTCCAGTAGGTGTTTTGAGTAGAAAGATATGATCAATGAGCAAAGGAGGTTATGGAAGAATTAGGGTTAGGGTTAGATGGAGAGGGGGGTGGGGTGAAAGGAGATTGTAGGAGGAACAAAATGGGAGGTTGGGTTGGTGTATAGATAATATCTTTCTTTCCCTTCTATCTTCCAAGCTGTATTTTATGTTTTTCCCTTGTAACCCCTTCTTAGTTCACAGATAGGCACGCACCATCATGCCATCACATGTTCTTAATTAATCATCTCTGAATGTGTTCCTGTAGGATGCTCACCCACCTACCCACCCTCCCTCTATTGGTCCGTACAGTCCTAGTTCAACCTTGGCATTTACAGCCCATGACAGATGGTCATTAAGCTCTATGCATGCTTCTTGTTGTGAAGCTCGATGGATTAAACACAACTGTGACAGTTCCGACACATCTTCCTCCTCTCACCTGTTTCTCTTACTCCCACAGAGATTTTTCAATTAGCTTTCTTTTGTCTAAACATACTGAATAGTTAGCATAACATCATTTTAACTGGGGTCTATGAAAAGTGTATGCTATACCAAAATCAAAGTGTATATTCAATGGCATAACCCCCATTGTGTTATTATCATATACCTGTATTGGATTTCCTAAGGCAAGTTTTTTAATCACAGTATCTTTTCATATAGCTGTTTGGATTGGAGTGACGTGATAGATTGGAAGGAAGCAATGGGAACTGTGGTTATAAGGTTTATACTTTTTTTTACTATACCATCTTAGATGATATATCTTCAGATACTTCTTTCTGTCATCTATTTTCTTCACCTTTTTGTTATGAGATGAAATTGGTATTGCAAAAATGGACCATGAATGTCCTCACTTTGGCATAGTAGGCTTACCGTCACATACCACGAGCCCCTAAGGCTTGGTGACATGGATGTAGCAAGTTACTGTAGGACCATTTGTTCACACAGTGTGGCTTAGAGAGGTAGTGATAGGCTGAGCTGATACATGGTCGCATTCCCCTATACAAATTTCAGTACGCTAACACGCGAGCTCCTCAGCGTGCTCGCCCACGAGTTCGTCGACGAACTCGCAGACGAACTCGCAGACGAACTCGTTTCGTTCCAAATATGCAAATTAGCTACGAGCATGCACGCGAGCTCGTTGGCGTGCTCCAAATATGCAGCTCGTCACTGGCCGATAAGCTCGTTGGCGTGCTCGTTGGCGAGTTCGTACAAGTTCGTACGAGTTCGTCGACAAGCTCGTCAACGAGTTCGTACGAGTTCGTCAACGAGTTCGTCAACGAGTTCGTACGAGTTCGTCGACAATCTTGTGGAAAAAAATGGCTGCTAGCTTAATGGCGTGCTCAACAGCATGTTGGCATTAGGGACTTTTAGATTTGCGTGGACTGAAACCTGTGACGTCCATTGAAGGCAGTGCATAAAAAGGACGTCGACCGTAGCAATCCACATTGTCTTCGTGCAAATCTAAAAGTCCCTATTGAGAACTAATTTGTGTCTACATATAGAGGTGAACTTGATGATCCTGTTGAGCTATTGGCATGCATATATATTTATCTTACTTATCAACCTTCCAATATCCTGTTAACATCTGCAGGCTGGCTGTGCAGGGACAATTCAGTTGGCAAGCTGGTGAAGAATACAGTGATCCTCTTTAGAATAAGGGAAAGTTAAAAGCTCATTACTTCTGGGATATCAATCAATGGAAACACTAATATATCAAAGTACAGAAAGAAAAGATATAACATAAAATATAACTTAAAACAAGTATCTTTTTATTAGAGTCAATACAAACCCTGTAAAATACATGTTACCTGTATGCAGGGTTCACAACTTCACACAACGATATGAATGAATAAATGATTTCCAAATTATATAATTACACTGTATAATGAAATTAAATATGTGAGTAATTACACTGTATAATACTCTGCCTTTGAAGAAATATTATTATCCATTTCGGTAATTATTCCATCATTCTAATCACTCATAATATTACAAAGATCCAAACTAATAAAGCGGTATTCATACAATAACTATGTAGCATCCCCCTTCTTGTCAGTGTATTCACCAACCCAGGGTACCAAGTAATGATACATGTACATATACTATAGGATCTCTAGAACAATCCCTTCTTTATATCCACTAGCAAACTAGTTTTCAGTATTCAGACAAAATGCATTAATGTGCTCTCATGTTGCCTAAATGATAGGGTTTGTCAGTCAAGATACAGGAATATTTACATGAATATAACCTTATCACATAGATTATATCTAATGTTACTTTAATGAAGTGAATATACTATGTGCTATATAGATAGAGAAACAAACTTACCAATATATGAAAAGATATCTCACTAGAAAGAGAATAAATACTTTATCTCATTAATCATTACTCTACACTTCTCTTTCATAAATGTATAAGAGAGGTAGGCCTAACTGTTGGCCTATAAATACACAAGTAGAACATTTAGTTATAAGGTGTGAGGAATTAGTTTTTCTCTTACCTAAAACAAAGGAGCTGCAATACCATTCAAAACCCATGTCTGCTCTCTACAAAAGCAAGATGGAGAAAGACTTGCCCAAAGTGGCCTATAACTAACACATCAATTCATTCTTATCAGGAATGCTACCAGTGGTAATTCCACAAGAGAGAGTAAACAAGAAAGTGAGAGTGGGGAGAAGAGAATTAGATTATATCTAATGTTACTTTAATGAAGTGAATATACTACATGTATGTGCTAGATAGATGGAGAAACAAACTTCCCAATATATGAAAAGATATCTCACTAGATTTAGAAAGAGAATAAATACTTTATCTCATTAATCATTACTCTACACTTCTCTTTCATAAATGTATAAGAGAGGTAGGCCTAACTGTTGGCCTAGTCTTACACAAGTAGAACACAAGTAGAACATTTAGTTATAAGGTGTGAGAAATAAGTTTTTCTCTTACCTAAAACAAAGGAGCTTCAGCATGCAGTACCATTCAAAATCCATGTCTGCTCTCCACAAAAACAAGATAGAAAATGGCTGACCAAATCTGCCTAACAAGTCAATTCATTCTTATCAGGAATGCTACCAGTGGTAATTCCACAAGAGAGTGTACACAAGAAAGTGAGAGAGGGGAGAAGAGATAGGAATAGGGATTTGTGTGTAAGGAGGGGGAATCCTATGTACATAAGGAGAGAGCAAGTTAGAAACAGGGAGTTGACCTCGAATCAAGGTCTGGGTGTGTGCTCTTATGTAATACCTGATAGTGACATTTCAAGGTGTTAAATATATGATACGGTCAGAATAAATGGCAACCCCCCCCCCCCCTTCCCAATCTGGTATGCTGCAAATAAATGTTTCAAAGTTTCAAAAGAATTTAATTAAATTTACAAGTAATTTGACAGGTTACTTCAGCATGAAAAAGCTATTGTTTCAATTTCAACACAAATTTTCTGAACTTTCAATGTAATTGCATATGTTCTGACAAAGAGGCTCAAAAATGTATCAAAATAATAAAGTATGCATTTGTTTACCTTAATTATTTCAGGTGAGAGATATCTTCAGATCAATATTTTTTTATTTTAAAAAAAATTACATAAAAAGGATGCTGGTGGAGACAAGAAACTAGGAAGTAGGAACTCATTTTCCTTGGCCCAAGACATTTTAAAAATACATGTACATATATTAATAGAATAAATAAAAGAAATTGGCATCCTGAAGGGAACTTTAAAATATATACATGTATACCGTGTGAGTCAAAAAAAAGTTTACAACTAGAAAAATGCTAATTATTCTAAAAATCATCTATGAACAGTAAATTATTATACATCTTATGAAAGAGTGTTTTATTCCAAATCGTTTGGTATCACTTTTGTGTGGTATGTGTTCACGCTTGGATGAACAGGAGGCATTGTTTGTGAAAGTGCAAAAATTGACTTGCGCCAAAGTGATGCCTACAGTATGTATTATGTTGGGATCAGCGGAGTGAGAGAATGAATTGAATGTATCAAATGAAATGCATTGCATATGTTTTTTGCAGAAGCAGAGTCACAAGCAAACACACTAACAATGTTCGTTGATATTTTATATTCAATTTTTGATATGTGTGGCATGATTAATTTTGTTTGGGATGTTGTGTTGATCTGTAATGACTGAAATAATACCCATATCGCAATTGTTTTATTCAAACATCACATTAGCAACTTTGGCGCAAGTCGATTTTTGCACTCTCGCATGCAATGCCTCCTGTTCATCCAAACATACCACACAAAAATGATACTAAATGATTCAAGATAAAACACTCTTTCATAGAATGTATAATAATTTACTGTTCACAGATAATTTTTAAAATAATTAGCAATTTTCTAGGTGTAAATTTTTTTGGGACTCACACTGTATACCTAACTGTTTTCCTGGGAGCTGGATCACCTGTTTACCAGCGAGATCGTGGCGAGCTCTGGGGAGCTCTGGGGAGCTCGCCACGAGCTCCTCAGTTTAACCCCGAGCTCGCCACGAACTCCCCCTTTTACCCACGAGCTCGCCACGAGCTCCCCCTTTTACCCACGAGCTCCCGAGTTTACCCCCGAACTCACCACGAACTCCCCCTTTTACCCACGAGCTCGCCACGAGCTCCCCAGTTTACCCCCGAGCTCGCCCACGAGCTCCCCAGTTTACGCCCGAGCTCGCCACGAGCTCCCCCTTTTACCCACGAGCTCGCCACGAGCTCCCCCTTTTACCAACGAGCTCGCCACGAGCTCGCCACGAGCTCCCCAGTTTACCCGCGAGTTCGCCACGAGCTCGTGGCGAACTCGTGCACGAGCTCGCCAAGATTTTGTAAGATCGTTACAAGCGTCCTGGGAGCGTGTTACGAGCTTAAAGCCTAAAAAACGATCTTATTAAGCTTACCACGAGCATAATACGAGTTCGCGACGAACTTAAATTTGTATAGGGGTTATACTCAAAGGATCATCTAAATCAACGGGAGAAAACGGGTCACAGATCCTCCCCGCTCCGTCTCTAAATCACAGAGATTACTAAATACGAAGCGGTCTGTCACCAACGTATAATAATACACCGTCAATTTCACCACCCAAAATTGGCCTGAGTGTTAGCTTTCAGCATGGAGCGGCCGGCGGTGGAGGGCATGGGTGGGTGGAGGGAGGAAAGACGTTTGGGTGAAATTGACACAACTCTTGCCTTGATTCCCCTGGAGGGTCACCTGATGGTTATGATGTGTCACATGATACAGTGGCGAGCTCCACTTTCTTATAATAGGGCTTCATGTCTATGAAGATAGTATAGTCTGCATAGTATTATCACATAGTATTGGCAAGTGTTAAGAAAATGTGTAAGATTGCTGTTTTTAGGTATATACATGACATTGAAGATTAGAATTGCTCAAATCTCTGATATTCATTTTATAAAAGCAAACATTAATGAACTTGTGTGTTTGTTTTGTTTTATTTCATGTGCTGCTCCCAACCAACCAATGTTCATCTTCTCAACTCATAGGTAAGTGTGTCTTCCTCAAGTGAATTTATTTACCAGAGATGAAAGAAGCAACTGGGTGATGCTGTGAAATGTTTTCAGTTCATTTTGGTTTTCTTTGATTTCATCACTAAATAATACAAAATTACTTGATGTATCAATTGACTCTGGTAACACGAATTATCCCACAATTATTCAAGTAATTTGTTTGTATGTAGAGTAGATGAACGAGTATTTTTGTCCTGAATAACCTACTCAGAATCAGTCATTGGTATTTTTTCTGTTAGGAAATTAGTACAGTGCATTTTTAGTGGGGTTTGCGGTATGATGCAAAAATGCCATGGATGGCAAGACAATAAGAAGTGGCAAAGACTAAATGGCAGTTTTCTTGGAAAATACACAATAGGGCCAATTTATTTACATTTATTTGACAAGTGGAAGGAGAAGAGGGAAATAAGAGGTAAATATTTATTTCAACAGATAAGACAGTTATCATTTCACGTGATGTTCTGTTCTGTTCTGTTTTTTCTTGAGCATAGACTTTCATTCTGTCAGAAAAGGTTAAAAGGTTAAATAGTTTATGAACAAATACAAGTCAACATCAGAAACTGCAATTGTAATGACCACATAGATTCAGGGAACTAATCAATTCTATCTGCTTATGTCTCCCATGCTCATTTAAGAAAAGAAGAAAATGAGTTGGCATGCAATTCAAAGGTTTGGATTTTACATGAATGATATGATCTCATCAACAGAATACAATAATGAGATATTGAATTGATCTCCTTCCTAAATGAGAATTGTCATGCATGAATGGGTTGAATATTACATGAATCAATTCTGTGATGTATCAATGGAATGCAAAAGGAGATGTGAGGTGGAAATAATGCCAGAGGATTGTTGATTTAATGAGAAAACATCAACAGGAAATATAGTTCGACTGTGAAGGTTGTCTTGTGATGTCATAATGGTATGTAATTAGCTATGATGTCATAATGAATTGCCAATAGATGATGCTATAATGTCAGATAGACTTGAATAGAATTGAATTGAATAATGATATTCAAATAGGTTATATTCATACTAAATTGTGATTACAGATATTGCAGGTTATGTATTTGAAGATATTCAAAATATATTCAAAATAATTCAAAGATATTCAAAGATATTCAAAATTATTCAAAATAATTTCATGCCATAGATGCTTAGAAGCTACAACAACACTGTAATATGATACACACACTTGTGTTGTAATGTTACATTCTGTTGAGAGCTAGAATGACATTAACACAGTGTTAAATGATATGAGTTAAATGCCCTTCTGGCTCTTAGAAGATAGTAATAATAATGAAAATATTCCGCTTTTATAATATAGCGCTTAATACTTCAACGATATGTCTCTAATCGCTTTACAGATAAATTATTACCCCGGCCATCGGATTCAAGCTCCCTCACACAAAATGTGTGCACATTCTCCACTCCCTAGGAAGTATTTCAGCCCAGCACCCTTTAAAAAATTGATGAATAGATGGTATGAATAATAGATTCAGATTCTACCTAATACTCCTTTAGCACCTGGGTGGAGAGTGGCAAATGTAGATTAACGTCTGGCCTAAGGACGTTCTAGTGTCGGGCTTGGATTGGAACCCTGAACCTTGTGATCTACAGTCCGGCATCTTATCCACTAGACTACAACACCTCATGGGGGTGTTTAACAAAGACTATAAGATCGACTTTAAGTTGGACTTAACTATAGCAGGCTGTTCATTCCATTGTTTGCTCTCATAAATTATGGTCACAAATCTACCAAATTTACAATTTTTGATAATTCAATATTGAAGGAAAAAATATTATCTCAAGATCATAACGATTAAAGCAATCAGTGGCATGAATGACCTGCCATAGTTAGGTCCAACTTAAAGTCGATCTTAATCTTTGTGAAACACTCCCCTGGTTTCTTCATTCATTTATAAATAAGTTCTGTATTATTAATGTTAATTGCAGTACACAAAACAAAGTCTGTCATGTAATACTCCAACAGTGACTGGGGGTTTAAATTCAGTTAGGTTGTCTGCACAAATGTATTTTAATGGTCTTGTAGGACTGAGGGAGGGAGAGTTTGTATCTGAATCACGTTTTGTTTGTAGCGTTAGATGACCTCTAGTCACCTGTCTGTGTACTGTGATGAGAGAGAGGTGTGAGGTTTGACATCAAGTCTGATTGAAAGAAGGAAATGTCGTTCATAGGAATGTCTTCCAAAGGGCTACCAGGTTACATTGGGATTTAAAGGGATAGCCACTTCTTATTCTGGCTTTCACTCTAGAAATTTCAGGTCAAAATATGTTTTTCTCAGGGACTAATAGTCATCATGCTTTAAAAAAGCAATTGTTATCCAATGAGATATAAAATGTAAGTGACCAAGTGACTGGTAAGGCCGGTTTGTAGCTCAAATTATGAATGATTGCGTACATAAGATATTGAGCAGTTACATGTATGACACATAATAATAACTTATTTGCCTGATCATTGTCCATCTTCATTTCATTGTCATCATTTTAGGGCTGGTTTGACTTACATGGGGACCAAACTTACTCATGATATATTTTTTGTGTGTATTTTTTGTTTGTTTACTGGTGCTGTGTATATGAGTGATTTGTCATATTTTTCAGATCTTACAAAAATAAAACAATATCAATATAATGAATGCATCTTTCTTCCTTAAAAAATCAAGGAGTGGTGTTTCCATACCAAAGAATCATATTTCATTCTGCATCTTAAACCTCATCTTCATCTTTGCACTTGAAGAGAGGATTGTCAAGCATGCTTAATTAAAAAGTGGCTGTTTGCTAAGACTAGGTTTATCATTCAACATTCACTCATTTACTCTTCATGTGAATAACATGCTCATCCCTTCACAGGGTGAGAAAGTACCCGGAGAAACCACTTCAGTTTGGTTATCATTGGAATGTGATTCCAGGTAGTACAATCCCTCTAGCATCGTCTAGCCAGTATATATATATACTCCATCTCATTATCTTCTTGGCATTGTATCTCTAGGCATCTCTTCTCTTTGTCCTTAGTGTTGCCATTTTTTCAATTTTTCTTTCTGATTTGTCCCCCTGGCTCATGCTAAATTCTTGACCTGTACAGTTGTTTCTCCTTTTCGTTCTGCCATAAAACAATAACTCAGTTCCGAAATTCAAATTCCTTCCTTGATTTTGTTCCTGTTTTTCTGCTTATGTTTAAACATATTATTTTTGCAAAGTTCCCTAAATGCTACTCAAAGATTTTTTATGCCTCCGCCACCGAAGGTGGTGCCGGAGGCATCATGTTTTCGGGTTGTCCGTCCGTACGTCCGTACGTCCGTCCGTCCGTACGTCCGTACGTCCGTCCGTACGTCCGTCCGTCCGTCCCGTTTGACCGTTATCACAATATCTCAAGAACCATTTAAGATTTAAACTTAAGACTCGGGAATAGTATTAATCACCATAGGAAGACGATCTGATTAGATTTTGGAGTACGTAGGTCAAAGGTCACAGGTCACAGAGGTCAACTTATGAAATTCCTTGTATTGAGTTTGTTAGCGCGATATCTCAAGAACCATTTGAGATTTAAACTTCAAACTTAAGGATAGTATGTATCACCATAGGAAGACGATCTGATTAGATTTTGGAGCACGTATGTCAAAGGTCAAGGGTCACAGAGGTCAACTTATGAAATTCCATACATTGAGATTGTTATCATGATATCTCAAGAACCACTGGAGATTTAAACTTCAAACTTAGTGCTAGTGTGTATCACTATAGAAAAACAATCTGATTACATTTTGGAGCACGTAGGTCAAAGGTCAAGGGTCATAGAGGTCAACTTATGAAATTCCATACATTGAGATTGTTATCATGATATCTCAAGAACCACTGGAGATGTAAAAACTTCAAACTTAAGGATAGTATGTATCACCGTAGGAAGACGATCTGATTAGATTTTGGAGCACGTAGGTCAAAGGTCAAGGGTCACAGAGGTCAACTTATGAAATTCCATACATTGAGATTGTTATCATGATATCTCAAGAACCACTGGAGATTTAAACTTCAAACTTAATGATAGTGTGTATCACCATAGGAAGACAATCTGATTAGATTTTGGAGCACGTAGGTCAAAGGTCAAAGGCCACAGCGCACATTATGAATGCAAAACAGCTTGTGATCGCGTTATCTCAAGAACCGATTGATGGATTCATGCCAAAATTAGGTCATGTTTGTTACTTGCAGAGCCAATGAACTGAGTAGATTCTTGGTTCATAAGGTCAAAGGTCAAAGGTCATGGGCCCATTATGTATGCAAAAATAGCTTGTGAACGCATTCTCATTAGAACTGACAGATGGATTACTATTTAACTCAGAACATCTTGCAGAGCCAATGAACTGAGTAGATTTTATGGTCATGAGGTCAAAGATCAAAGGGTCATATATGTATATGAGAAATTGCTTGTAATCACAATATTCTGAGAACCTGTCAATGGATTACCATTGAACGTGAATTCAATTTTTTTTTTCTGTTTTGGTTTGTAAAATTGCTCTATAACGGAGGCATCATTTTCGACTGCGCGCAGTCGAATTCCATCTAGTTTTTTTAATGGACACAGCTAGTGCCCTATCCCTAACCTTAGATCTTAACTAAATAAAACTTGAAGTAAAGGTCATAGGAGTTTAAATGTCATGTCACTAAGTGGCCATTCTTCTGTATCCTTGTGTTTCATCTTAAAGGTACTATGTTCCTTTTGCAGCCAACCTCAAATTATGTAGAACTTTGCAGGAATTGTGAATATGTCATGTATGCCCTATCTGTGAAATTTAAATGTTAGCAGTGTCCTAATATTCAAATTATGCAAGGAAACCCGTTTACTTGCTAGACTTCACTGTCAGACACTATTTAGTGACTGACTGGCTTTTCTTCTTCTTTGGTAATAACATACATAAAATAAGCTGTAAAGGGTACATGAGCATTTGTCTACATCAATAACCCACTTCTTGTGATGGCCAAAATTAAACTGATTGAATCTTTGCGCAGCATAAAACATATGACCATTCGACACAATGGTATGAAAATCAAGGCTATTACTTATTGGCTCTATAGCTCCTACATGTAAGTTGATTTGACAATTAATAGTCATTATTTCCCCCCTTGAAGACATTTTCAAGCCCCACCTTTTTTAGGGAAGTTTTAAATTAGTATTATCTTTCAAATGCTGTTGGAATTTAACCTTTTCATTTTTTTGACCTGCAAATGGGACATAGTTCCTTTAAAGCCGGAAGTCCATGTTTGTTCTAAAAAATACATACAATGCAATCATCTATTTACTCTCTGGTTTGTTTAAGCATACATTTGGTGTAATGCTAAGATTTATATTTAAAATGTATATTACGTGATGCATTTCCTCTAAAATGTGACACCATAATGATGAAAAGTTTTCTCCAGCCCAGTACATGTATATTCCCCTGGCAACCAAATATGTTTAGTGGTAGGATATGTGAGGGTCATATCTTTCTCCCCAAAGGGCCATTTCCTATTTTCCTTCATTTTCTCTGCAATGAAATGTTTTCCTTTTCCCTGCATCTGTCAGTCCCAATGTTGTCCATGTCATCTCTGTTTACTCTATCTCCATCTCTATGTTTATGATTGCTCTCATTCTATTTTCTTCCCCTCCCACTCATCCCCTCTGCTCTCCTCTCTTGGTTTATAGAATCCTCCCCCAACACCTCTAGTGTATCCTTCTATATATAGATACATTGTATATCCATGAGCTCGTCTGTGACACCTAACACTCAAACCGTTTTCTATTATCACTATCCGTCCTCGCAGAGCGGCCAAACGGGATTGCCGTATTTCACTTTCATTTCTATAATGTCATTTAGGCATGAGGGTACAGGTGCTGTTAATGATAGCCGACTGAAAGAGATGAGAGCAGGGTTGGGATGCCATGTTTTATTAATACAGGTTGACTGTCCTAGCTCATTTAGGGGCCATGCCAACCCCGTTGAAAAGATGGTAGTTTGCATCATTTTTGTTCCCGTTGCTGAACACCTATGATAATAATAATAATAATGATAATGATACTATGTTCTTTTATAGTGCATTTCATGTCTTTTGACATTTCAATTCGCTTTATAATATTAACACATGTATTTTAAGTATAACAAAATCATAACAAGCAAGATAAAACAGAAACATATATAGAAACAATGAAGTGCTTACAAAGAGAAATTTACAGCGTACGTGTAACTTATCCTTTAATACTATTGATGTGCTAATTTGAACAGATTGGTTTTGAGTTTAGATATGAATGTTTCAATAATAGATATACAACGTAATGAGTTTGGGAGGGAATTCCAAAAAAATAATGCTATATGAGTGAAAGCCCTATCACTATATGATAAGTAGAGATAAGTGTTTTTTCATAAACACTCAACCATGATCTTTCTGTAATTCAGTTTAGATAGAATTACTCAAGATTTTTTTTTAAATCAGTAATACAAAGTTGACAATGAAATGCATGTCAAGACACCACATAAGATACAACAAGATGCCTTGGAAAGTTATGGGTTGGTCTAAAATGAAAGAGAAGTAGAAAAAGAAAATTTAATAATTCCCTTACATTTAAGTAATGTTCTTTGTTATACATATTATCATTTAACCAACATTGGAAATTGACACCTGTCCTTTTAACTGAAACAATGGAAATACTGTTAATATCATGTACAGAAAGTAGGTTAGGTTATAAGATGAGCATTAAAATAACAGTAAAACTGCGTTCTGTAACCGGAGCAAAAAGTGCACTAAGGGTTTTTAGCCAAACATAAATTCCTGAACTCCTTTATTCCGCTCTCAACATTTAAACGTGCCTTTCTCTGCATCCATTGGTGATGATTGCAGACCATTTGAGCTCTTTTACCATCACATATTTACTCTTGCGTCGTCCGAGTTTCAGAAAAATTTGCAATCATTCACAATATTTGTTGAAGAGCGGGAGCATGCCTGACGAAACTCGATCCTCTCTTTTGTGATAAAGTCGTCAAAATTCTTCTCCTGGATGTTTGCCGATTACTCCCGCTGTGTGTGTGGGTCCATGATGTTAGGATCATGCATGGTGGATAGCAAACGACGAGAAGAAACCAAACAATTATACCACATCAATATCATTTGTGGGAACATATTTGACTCCCAGGCGTAATGGAGAAAGTAAATCAAATCAAATTGATGTAGTAGTAATGTCTGTACACAATGGTAGTATGCCTTGTGAATACCGGGAGGCAAGTGAAAGTTGATTTGAATGAGGTTTATGAATTGGCCAGTGAATTTAAATCTTTGCTCAAAGAGCAAGTCACATTGTATTATATTGGATGTAAGAATACATTTTACTATACATCAATCTCATTCAGTTTGGTTAATACCAAAATGTCTTTGTATTCGTTTAAAGCTTTCAGAAGAGTGATTTGAGTTCAATTAATTGAGTGAAATAATGTCAGTAGTACAGGGCTTTCTTATTTCCAGAAACTTTCAATGCATTTCATGGGCCTATATAGATATAACTGATGATACTTCTTGTAAATAAAATAGTCAAACTGTTCATGAGACTGCAGAACAATTTATCTTTGATTTTATTTCAACATAAATGCTTTTGAGCCACATTCAGATACATTTTCATAGACAAGAACCAGTATTACTTTGACCTTTTGAATTGTAAAACCCAGTTTGGGATGAGATGGGTTTCCATTCAAGATGTGAATACTGTATGCATACCTGATGTACATGAAATCTTTGTAATGTTAAGAATAGCTTTGTTAGCATGTGCATTCATTGTGATCACTGGTCACATTGGTATGCATTAGTCGCAATCAGGTTTAATCAGAACTAATTGGTATTGTATGATGGAAGAGAACGGAGGTTGGGTAGTTAGTAAGGATGAAAGAAAGGCTTGCTTTAATGGGATTATTCTGATTTGTTGTATTGGAAGATGGTCAAACTCGAAGCACAAAATCGGGATGGGAACTAGGTTACTGCAGGGATGTTAATCTCTTTTAGTTCTTTGTAGGAGGATGTGGGTGTGTGTGTATGTGACTTGTAGGAGAGAATGGAGGAAGGATTAAGGGAGGGAGAGAAAGAGAAGGAAAGAGAGAGAGAGAGAGAGAAAGACAAAAAGACAGAAAGACAGAGAGAGATGAGAGGGAAAGAGATGAGAGGGGGAGAGATGAGAGAGAGAGAGAGAGAGAGAGAGAGAGAGAGAGAGAGAGAGAGAAAAAAGGAGATACATGTAGGAGTAAGTAGAGTGAGAATTGCTTTATAGACTTTAGAGAAGATGGAAATTATAGGAAATTTATGAATAGATGGTTTGAATCAAATACAGATTATTTTATTGATCCATATTTGGGAAACTTAAAAAATGGATCTACAAGTTGTCACCATGACAATAGACCAGTTGAATAGTTGACAAGGTGTGACTGTGAATGTACACAAACTCAAATAAGACGGTGTGGGATCGTGATAAAACAGGTGATCAAAACAGACTAGACCAAATGGCAATGCAGAAAATATAATCTTAATATTTCACAGACTGAAGATGTTCATTTACTTTCTGATGTGTGTATGCAGGGATTCACACCTCAGTTCCAAGTTTGTCTCTTCTTAGCTTCCTTCATGTTTGATGTCTTTCCAAACCCCTGGCTTAACCCTTTTCTAGAAAGTACATGGTAACACCCATCAGGTATTTGATTGATTGAGTCATGAATGTCTACTTCCTACCAAGTCTGCTCCCTTCAAAATAGATGCTATCCGGTGTGACCAGACACCGGTATAATGTCATCCACATTCAGAGAGATAATCCAGTTGGAATTTAATTGAAAGAAGCTGGAGTAATTTCTCTGTGCGTTTTCATAACTTCCCCATTATTTAAGATGGCTACACACAAACAAATAACAAACAAAGGAATCGACTCAGCCATAGTTTTATTTCTTTCATTTGAATTTGTCAATCACCAGAGTTCTGTTTTATGCAATTATTTATTACACATTATAAAAACTAATATATAAGAACTAATTTTGATTTAGCTAAGAAGTTGAGAAGATCATACCCCCTATTTATTGTTTTTTAGTCGACCCATATTCACAGTAATGACTCTTTATGAATTTGTTAAGGTTCCTCACTTAGTTAGTACATCAATAGATCATGTATATCAATTTCTGAATAGCATTACCATTTCCCTCTATGCCTCCAGTTGTACATGTTTGAGAACTCATGAGCACATGTTGTTTATCACAATGAGGGGAACGCGGTGCTTTTTGCTGTCTCAATGAGAATCCAATGACAAATTACAGCTGCAAGCTTTAATCTAAGTGCATCTCATATCATTATTAACCAGGTCCAAAGTTCCTTGTACTCTACATTATAGCAAAAACAGTTGGTATCTCAAATTGTGTGTTTGCTATTTGGGACAGGAAATCAATTTATTATCATAAAGAGGACATATCATATCCAGTTCCACATGTATATTGAGTACTAAATAGATAAAATAATGTAACCAAGTTTCTCTTCAAGATGCCCTGTGATGCACTTTCATGTTTGTGAAGAGTGATAAACAGAAAGAGATAGAGAGAGAGAAGAGAAGGAGATAGAATTGGGGGGGGGGGGGGGGCTGATATGAAAGAGAGAAAGAGAGGAGGGCGAAGGAGAGCAAATGAGTTCAGATGATTTCAGTTCTAGTTTTTTGATCCCCTTGGGCAAGTAAAAGAGACATAATTATTTATAAGGAATACCTTTGAAGATGACTTACTAAATAAGCTATTGTCTCAGCCCCATGTGCCAATAATAAACACAATTTGGACCATGTTTAATTTTCTTTATTTGATACGGACCCCCTCAGGGGCCAACGACGGAGAGCTCCTTCGCCCCGCTCCAGCGATCTGTATCCTTTATGTCCAGCTGTACGCCGACTCAACAACATACTCAACACCAAAATTAAATTTTCCAAATTTAGTTCCACCCGCAGGCCAACTAGTCTTGGTTTACAGACTCACTGTGATTTTATTTAAATCCTGCCTCAAAGATAGAGGCCTTAAACAGCTGTTTTCAGCAATGAACCACACATGAAATACTGGAATAAAAAATGTCTTCAGCTGCCTGTTTTGTCAACGTAGCCTTTTTGCTCCAACCATTTAATTGCAATTCACAGAACAAAGTCTACTAAAAGGCAATTAATGTCACAGGGCAAAATAATTTACTGGAAAAACAAAGTGTTTTATTGATACTAGTCTGCGTAAGAAGAATTATATAAGTCTATAGAGTATAATTGAACGTCAGGTGATTGATCCCTCAAAAGACCAATATGCCCCCACAAGACATATGCGACTCCCACAACAACATTTTTTTCATTTGTCTATTTCTATACTTCAACATTTTTATTCACAAGTAGCTCATGCTGTCTGAAATTAATATTCTCAAAGTCCTTTTGACACTCTCATCTAAGGATTCTAATCATTTGTACTTGGATGAATCATGAAAACGGAACAGTCAACAGATATGCGGGTGCTACTTGTTTCCTTCTGACCTTTAACAGATATTGATTTTGATCGATTCTCCAGTTGACAACGGTTTGGTGTAAATGAAGGGTGTTTATACAAGAGAGAGGTTTTGTTATCAAGAGCTTTCATAGTATGCTAAATCATGTTAAGCATAAAACTTATATTATGTGATGTATGTATTGGAATGTTTACATGAGCACTATCATATATTATGAACCAGACAAATACATTTATATTGTCATGTATAATCTAGTTTTTATTTTGGTATGAATTATGTTTTATATTTGTCTATAATGAAATTAACTCTTTCAGAGATATCCAGAGTAGATATTAAAGTGCCGAATGAGAGACTTTAGTTGTCAAGGTTTTAATTTTTTAATTATCTTCTTATTGCATTTATATTTCATATAACATTGACAGAAAAAAGTATTCCTATCATTATGTTGACAAAATTCAATGGCAAAAAGCACCTTTATGAGGAATGTCCATGTTCTATTTACCAATTTCTGCCACGCTATGATTTGATAATAATACGAAGGTCTGAATGTTCAAGACTATTAATGTACATTCTAAAATGAAAGAGCATAGCATTTGATGATTACAGCAATTGCTTTTAATGTAAAAAGACTAGCTATCCATTTGCAAGAGCAAGGGCTCCAAGAACGTGTAACCGGAGAACTTCAAAAGGACATGAGTGTTCCATTTAAAGGTCTGAATACCAAAAACTAGCTGTTGATGTTCAGGTACTAATGAGCTAGAGCCTCTAATAGGACCTGAATGTTCCATTTACAGGTCTGAATACTAGAGTGAAAAGAACAGAATAGAAGTCCATCTAATGGGTCTAATGTAAGTGGTGAGAGGATTTGAAAGGACTGGAATGTTAATGTTTCATTTACAGGTCTGAGTTCTACAGACTAGTTAAACCATGTAAAGTTGATAGGACTTTGATGTTCAATTTACAGGTCTGAATACTAAAGACTACCAATTCATGTTAATGTACTAAGGAACGAGGCATTTGATAGGGCCTGAATGTTCTACTCTCTAATGATCTTATCCATCATCTACGCCGCCTCCCCCCCTTCACGACTGATCTAATTAAGGTCCTCCTAACGAGGAGTAAGATGGTAGAAATTGCTCCCTAACTAAGTCCTGCAGTTTGGGCAATAAGAGAAATTATGTTACAGCATTCATTGCAAATGTGATGAGAAAAACAGAGATCATGTCACATTTTAAAGTGACTCCATGCATGGAGTTACTTTCATCTCTCGATGTACTTGTATAACATTTGATGGAGAGTCTGATATCCTCACTATGTAAGACACATTGGATCTAATCTCTTTTTATTGAGTGTAAGTTCAGTAAGAGCGATTGCCACTAAAAATCCTTTCATTTGATGTTAATAATATTCTTGGTTTATATTATGATTTATGTATCGACGATGCCTCTACGCTTTTTGCTGATCCATCATTACTCCAGTTATCTGATTCAGGCTTGCCAGTGCACAATGGATGCACATTCTCCACTCCATGGGGAGCATTCCAGCCAAGTTCCATTTAACAAAAGCTCACAATGCTCAGCAAACATCAATGGCTTTCACAACCTACCAGGTTACCGTTTAACACCTAGGTGGAGAGTGGCAAAATTAGATTAATGCCTTGCCAAAGACATTAGTACCGGGCTGAAATTTGAATCCTCAACCCTAGGATTGAGTGTCAGTTGAATGAACCACAAAAACCACTATACCACGCCTTTTTGAATATTTGGAAAATGATAATGCTGTGCTACTGTTACTTTGTTAAAGTGTTTCCACACTTGACTCATTTTATCTGAAGAACAGGCACTGTAACATAGATAATGTGTTTCATGTTCCATACATATTGTATGTGTGACACAATTGACTGTGGCAGTTCATTATATTTGTCCATTAGTAGATCAAAATAGATAAAGAGGGATTTTGGGGTTGTTCAGCATTTGTCGAATAAAAACAATTCAAAGGCTCCATTCTTCATTAGTTTTATGCTTACAATGTTATGCAAGAAACTAATATACATGAATATTTTAGAGGGATGAACACCGTTGTTTTAATTGTCTCACTGAAGTGCAGATTGCCAGATAATGTTCATGATTTCCTCTCACGGATGAAGAAAATCAGGGGTGAATAGTGCAAGTAAGTGCAAATAATTCTGCCCGATTCTGTAGTCCCATGCACTGATTTCTGTGTTTATTTATTCTTTTATTGGAGAGATCTGCCCAGTCCCATCCCATGATTATTGAGTGTACATATATGCATTGGGTTACATCTTTCTATCTGTCAGCTTTACTTTCTGACTATCATGTATGTGAGAAGAGAAAGCTGTATGACATCATCCTGCGTCCCGATCTCTCTCTCAGTCCCATTGACTGATTACCATGTAAGCATTGCTAAGAAAAGAGTGCTCGATCTCCTGCCCCGTACATGCACTCTGAGGTAAGGGGAACACATTTCTCTCTGATTGAGGTAAATTGGAAGAACAAATTTGTTGGAAAGAGCAAACAGTTGAGGGGTTTGTAATGACTCCATGAAAGCCAGATCCGAGACGTGGAGTTTCAATCTAAAATGTCGTAAACTGTTGTGCGATACATGAGATCCTGTGCTGGGTTATATATACAGTTCTAAGGAACTCTTTAAAATGTTTTCAATAGGAAAGGATAAGAAAGAGATTTTTATTGCTTCTTTATTGTACCGACATCAAGTCTGGTATTCTGTTTAATCATGTGAATAAAGAGAGGATGATACTGAAAGAAAGATATGGAGAGAGAGAGAGAGAGAGGCAGAGACAGACAGAGAGAGAGAGAGAGAGAGAGATAGATAACAGTCTGTAGAGAAAATTTGACCTTGATAGCAAATTACTTGAGTGAAAACAGAAAAAAAATCACAAAAAATAGAATATGAATACTTTTTTTTGCAACAGGTCTATGCACTGTAACAGAGCAGACTTATGATTTTTGTTTACATCAGCAAATCAATTTTCAATAACAAATTGAATTTGTGTGCATGATAGAATGGTTGAAGTTTGTAACATACAGTTTTATATGATTTTCCCTAATTGTCATTTTTAGATTTATTAATGAATGTATAAATGCATTTGAGATAATCGATTCGAACTTTCAAAGAACTTGCATGACTGTGGTTTTGCCAGAGAATCATGGATTAATAAAAGTGCATGTAATCTTGTTTATTTCTCTCTCCTAAGCTCATATTAATCACACTGTATATTCCTTTACATCCTTATATAGAGAGGGGAAGTCCTCATGAGCTGTTTTCAAGGGCAAGCTAAAGCCACGTAATACAGGCTAGGGTCACCCATTATTCACAATTTTATCAAAACAAACCGGTTACATTTTGTTGCCGATCTCAAAGCCTATTAGGATTTCAGTTCAAAGTACTCCCCAAAACCAATTTGTAGTGTTTTAATTAATTGACTTTACTATCAACATTAGATGTAAACCTATTATTAACAGGAAATGTGATTTGAAACTTGGTTAATGGATGTAAGCTTTTATTTTCATATGCATGAAACATGAAAGTACGTGAAACAACTTTCAGTCTCAGAGGTAATCAAACTTCATTTCATTTGAAAATTATAGCATGTATTCTTTTAATACTTAAAGGGATCGTTTAACAATTTTAAATCAGAGATACACGGCCCTACGTGTTATCAGTGTCTGTGATATGGTGTAATATTGAAGCTTCAAAATGATCAAGAAGTGCCTCAAAAAAAGTAAAAATCTTTGAGTGACCGGTTTTACCATACTCGTTTTCCCCAATAGACTGTAGTGTTATGAAAACCGTCAGGCGAATGGTTTTCAAAATTTGTAATTCCAATCATAAATATCTTGATAATCAGACAGGCGATCGGCTTGTAAAAGTCATGGGGTTCCTGACTGGCCTAAAGGTTTATAATTATCTTTGCATCATGAGCTAAATCCAGAATTTTGTTTCAGAATCTGAGACAAAGTTACCAGATCTCTTAAGCTAGAAAACAATCACTTGTTTAATTCCTTACTGATATGTGCTACAACATTTTTAGAACAGTGATAAAACTGCTATTGAAGAGGATAAGATATGAGCAAATGTGTAATGCCATCGAAATATAGAAAGGAAAGACAACAGATATATGAAAGTCTTTCAAGTAGGAGTTGCAATTAAGAAAAGTCTGTGATTTGAATTACTAATTCATTCACTTTAACATGGTTACTATAAGTGATGTTAAAGAAGATACCAGAAAGGATACATATTAAGATCTCATGCAATCAATCAGTTGTGATACTAGAATGTTGTCAAATCAATGATATACTAGAGATAAATGTTCATGTTTTTGTATCACCCAAATCTATTCTATACAGCTTATTTCACCAACCCTTTGAATTGATCAGATCAAGTGCATTTTGAGTTTGGTTCCTGCAGAATGTTTTTCCTCAGGTTCCTTACATCTTTATTCAAGCAGAAGAACATACTCCAATGACACCATCTCAAATATTTGATAAGCTTGAAAGTAGGGGAGAATCGGATTGAAGGTGGAAAGAGATTGGAAAGGGAGAAGAGGAAGGGAGAGAGGGGGAAGGATGGTAAGAAAGGAGCAAGGGAGCAAGAGAGAAAGGCAAAGAGAGAGAGAGAGAGAGAGAGAGAGAGAGAGAGAGAGAGAGGGGGGGGGGGGGATAGACAATATAGATAAAATGAAGGGGATCTACCAGTATCTTATCATTTTACTTCTCTCACTCCCCCCCCCCCCCCTCATTTTCATTTATTTGTCTGAGAGTGCTTCAAACATGTTTATTTGTTTGTTTTTCGTTTCGCTGATGGAACATTCTCTTTTTTTAACTTCTGAAAATTTGAAATGACATTGCACATGTACATGCAACTGTTATATTTGTCTCTTTCCTGGACGTCTAGGGAAAACAGAGTCATTATGTTAATGGCTGTGCGTAGAGCATTCTGTCATACTTTATAGTTTCCATATTCATTAATGTTCATGTATTTATGTATATTTTTTTTAAAAGGTAAATAAAACCAACCAAATGTCATTTCAAACCAGACTTAATTATCTTGGCCATAATCATTATCATCACTATTGCTAGTTTGCTTGCAATGATGGTGAATTTAATTGCCATCACCAAATATTCTTACTGTTATTGCCATCATCATCAAAATCTCCTCCATATCCAAGTATTACATTGTTTTAAAAGTGAACATATATTTCCTGTCGATATTTTAGAATATTACTAAGAATATGATGATGGTTTCCAAGATGGCCGCCCTAGACTGACCTCCATGACAACGAAGGACATCAACTCAACAAAGATCAAATTCCTCTCTGTCACCTGTCTCCCTGCTTTGTAACAGGTCTCTAACAAACACCTTCTCAAATATTTGACCAGATCTTTCTTTCACTCCTCACTTAATTGGTTTGGGCCGGGCTTCAGAAGGAGAGATAAAACCAAGTGTCCGAGCTTAATATTAACAACTTCATGGGAGGATTAGAGGGATAAAAATAGAAAGGGATTTGTGTAATTCAAGCTTTGATATAACATATTTTGTTACTTGTAATATTAGATGCAGAGAGGAAAGCTTTTTTTTGTTGCTGTCTTTGTTGTGTGCTGTCCTTGAAGTATATGTTCATGTAAACAATTAATAAGAAGCCATCAATTTTTCTTCTTCTTCTTACTATTATCATAAGTAATATTATTAATATTATTATTAGTAGTGTTTGTGTGGTATTCCAGTGCAAACACCTTTTAGGTATAAATATATAAAGACATTTAACTCAGATATCCAACGAGGGCCAGAAAAGGTGTAATAATAAGATCATGTCAAAAATTACTTGATATTTTGTAATATTTAAGGAATATGAGATCCCTCAGTTGTAATCCTTTTATTTCCTACCCTCCATGGAAGTCGCTCTGAATCTATGTTGAGAATTGTCTCTGTATCGAGAGCGTATATCCTACATTGTAAATGTTTCCTGTTTGGTCTTTGGTCTCACATCAGTGTCAAACAAATTGTTTAAGAGTCTCTACTCATTACATATGAACAATGTTGAGTATAAAATATTAATGATGATTACAGAGTATTTAAAATTAAATTGTTAATTAGCTTGAAGTTGTGGAATTATGCTAATTTTGTAAACCAACTTTATGGTGAATTTCATCTGAGCAAGGAAGTATTACCCCTTCCTGTTCAAAAGAAAACAATTACTACCCCCCCCCCCCCTCCCACCCCACAACATCATTTCCGACAACAAACAACAACTAATAACATACTGGCATTTAATTTGGTCTGATTAACAACACCAGCCAACCAACCACACAATGTGATGAAAGATGCAGACCATTTACTTGACAATGTCTTCTTATGGTTGACCTAATTTCTAATTGGATGTTGTTCTACTACCATCCTCCCATGTGCTATCATTGTATTGATGTTCTAGAAAGAGGGATTATTACTCTATATATCCTCCCATTTACTGCCTCTCGTCTCTCCTTCACCTCTAATGCGCTAGTAAGAGGGGTACGAGGAGTACGTTTATTGTCGCCGTGGCGATAGGGGTTAGAAGAAGATGGCTTAATTGCGGTTCTTGGGCTCCATTGATCGTCATGGAGAGGGTGTCGTGTGGGTGTTTAGTGACCAGATGGTCCCTTCGCTATGCTTGGTTGGGCCAAGACACGGGGCAGAGAGAAAGAGTGAGAGAGAGAGAGAGAGAGAGACTGACAGACAAACACAGACATAATAGAAAGAGAGGGGTATATGGAGAAGGTGGAGAGAAAGAGAAAGATATGAAGAGAGAGAGAGAGAGAGAGAGAGAGAGAGAGCAAGAGAGAGAGAGGGTGGAGAGGAATAAAAGAGAGAGAGAGAGAGAGATACAGACAGACAGACAGAAGCAGAGACAGAGACTCTGAGATGGACATGTATGGATATAAATTAGAGTTTTGATGGTTTCGTGGAAGTAATTTCAAACCCTTCATATTCCGGTGCGTGATTGATTTATATTGCTCAATATGAGGCTGAACAACATAATGGATGTGAGTAAGCAATTATCGTAGAGAATGAATTATCATCAAGTGTGTACATTGGTACCTGAGTAATATGAATCTAACAATGAATACTAAGGATGCTAGGAAACGACCATGTACCCAAGGCAGTGATGTTCAAATAAAAACTTTCTATCTTAGTTACCAAGAGAAGGATAGAATAGGCTACATACTTTCCCCCCAGTTTTCATCATCCTGCTATGTTAAGACTGGTAGCAATCCCAAATTAAGATGGATAGTGTTTCTTGTGGTCATTTGTAGTTGTGGGTGTATATGAATCTGTAGACCTGAGATGTGATTGGCTTGTACACTTACCATTCTGGTAGGATTGTAGAATCCTTGATTGGGAATGTAAACATTTCCATTTGAAACGCCAAACATTCAGCAATCTCTTCTAGACCAGGATAGATGACTGGTCATTATCAAGATGGACGCGACACACACACAGGATTTTCTCAACTGCCGATGTTTATGACATTGTCACTTCTAATTTTCAGGGCCATTTCCATGTCAAATGGTTTTGGGGTGTTTATAAACGATGCCCCCTTCTTCTTTAACCAGGCTATCCATTTACTTTTTTCTTTAGGACTGCTGTTAAAAGAAAAAGTATCATATCTGATGTGTCCAGGAGACGATGAAAAGGCTGCCTGAAAATTAAGAATGTCTTTTGAAATATTTTTCCAATTTGTTTCTTTTTATATGTGTGTTAATGACTTGATGTTATGATCGGTTCTAAATTAAGTGAAAAGAGCAATTGTCCTGAGACTAGTTTGAGAACATGTTAAAAAATCCAGTTAAATTATTATTTCTCTGATTATCTGGAAACTATTAGTTTTGTGGCAAAGGATAGAAAGATAGCAAGGAATATGAAATAATGAAAAGTCTTCTGTAATAAATTCATTTTGTATCATATACCTTTAAGTTGTCATATTTCTAGATATGTTACAGAGTATAATTCAATATTGAAGGGGATGGAGGGGGTGGGGGGGGGGAGACTTTTTTACAGTAGCATTATTTTTGTGTGGAACATTTTCACATTTACCAGATATTCCTGACATGCAGGACTTATGCCTAGTCTCCTTTAAGACCTTTTCATTTTGTATTGCTCTGTATAAACAAGACATGTTTTTGTAAATGAAAGGGAGAAAAGTCCCCAGCGAAGAGAAGGTTCTCATTGTCTCTGTCTTCCCTCACCCTACTACTGTTCAAGACGTATTCAATCAATGTTTCATTCATACCAGAGCCAGCATGGTCAACCATATCACATCAACTATCACACATTGGTTGGTTTGGTTGTACATGACTAAGAGGAGAGATATTAACCCGTGCGAACAGACCGTAAAGTACAGTTGGACTCTGTGAAAGCTTATCAGATCTCATCTAGATTTCTTGCCCGAGGTAATCCTCTCATCTCAGACCATCTACTATCTCAGCTTTATATTGGATTGGACATCACTGGCAGCTTTCACACTTCAGTTTTAATCCTTGCGTACTTCTCGTTTAGACCATCTACTATCTCAGCTTTATATTGGATTGGACATCACTGGCAGCTTTCACACTTCAGTTTTAATCCTTGCGTACTTCTCGTTTAGACCATCTACTATCTCAGCTTTATATTGGATTGGACATCACTGGCAGCTTTCACACCTCAGTTTTAATCCTTGCGTACTTCTCGTTTAGACCATCTACTATCTCAGCTTTATATTGGATTGGACATCACTGGCAGCTTTCACACTTCAGTTTTAATCCTTGCGTACTTCTCGTTTAGACCATCTACTATCTCAGCTTTATATTGGATAGGACATCACAGGCAGCTTTCACACTTCAGTTTTAATCCTTGTGCACTTCTCATTTATTTCATTTCATTTGTTATCCCACATTCCAGTTTAGAAAATAACCATGCTATTAATACAAAATACTGTACATTATGAAATACAAAGGAATACATACAGTACATAAGAAGACTATTTTCCACCTCAGTTTACATTGCATTGGACATCACAGGGAACATTCACACTTCAGTTTTAATCTTTGTGTAGTTCTCATACAGTCCATCCATAATTTCTGCTTTATATGGGATCTTATGAATTTTAAAGGATGTCTATTTTATTACTTTATTTTACTTTAATCCAGCGATGCTATAGGACTATGCCTGTTCATCAATCATAGATGTCTTCTACAGTGGTTATACATTAAATCCTAGTCATTTCAAATTAAATAATTAAATAAGTGGGAACATTTTTTGTGGAACATTTTTTTAAATGTTGCATGCCTGTTTTTTGATTTTGTGTGAATGATCCTGTGACACAGTGTCACCTCTTGTCCATTATGCCCTGACTTCAGTGTGACAACTAAATCTTTTTCCAGAAGAAGAACCCTGATTTCATAAGAAGTCCTAGAATGAAACTCGTACTTAATGGACATAAATTAGATCACAGTTTGTAATGGCATTTGTACGGAAGAGAGCTTGTATTTCAATTATTCTCTGCAAGAGTTTAAAATCCATGACCTCACTTCAAAAGTAAGTTTGGGATGATGTCATTTACAAAGAAATGGTGCATTAAAAAATGGTAAGGTATCCTTGAAGAGCAAAGTGGTTATTAGATTACATTATTGATCTGCCTTTGACATCGAGATATATACCGCCTTCTAAAAGCTTGTGGTATGAAAATGAAAATGTACAGTCTAAAACAAGAAGTGTGTCTGTTTGTTGGTGTATGGTTGTCCACCTCTGTGTCCGTTTTAATGGATTTTTGTTATGAAATTAATGAAAAGTTTTTTACTTATCGAAGAAGTGCCCAGGTAGCTAGGCATCAATTTAGTAATTATAAAATTTGTTTGTCAGATTGTTAATATTCTTAGAGACTAATTCAAGGTCTTTCCCCATTGTATTAAATTAGATATATACCTGGTACATGCTATGTCTACATGTACATCTTCTGAAATGATTTCAGTTCAGCTTTTAATTGTGGAATGATATAGATGCAGATTGGTCCTGTTCGTTAGATACTTTCTTTTCTTTCTAAGTGGTAATACAGTAATCACCATTTGTCCTGTGTTTGAATGAGCTCGATTTATTAAGAGGAAACACTTCTAGACATGATTAGGACAGTATTCATGTACTTATTGAACATGTTTCAGTATCGATTATGCCCTATTCTATCCCAGCACACTGTATAGACATTTATTAAGTTTGTATCCATAAAGGGATGCAAGTACGAAGACATTTTGAACTACTTTCAATCCTTTTCAGTATGGAAATAAAAACTTAAGTGGTAAAGCACTCGTTACAAGATAAGAACCCAAAGGAATTATCTGAGTCATAAGCTACAAGAGTTCATTCCCATCTGAGCAGATGCAGCGCTACATACTCTATGTCATGTATTAAAGCTTATGATTTGAGAGAGAGAACCCTTATGGAACAATCACAGTGTTGCCACACTATGTTCACATAGTCAACTATGTGTAATCTGTGTGGACATTATGTGTTCACATTGTTGTCACAGTGTGGAGTTTCAGTCCATGTGGTTTACCACATAATATCCACATAAACTGACATACGTGACACAGAGAACCGCATATTACCACAGTGGTACATGTATTGAACTATGTGTTAACTCTGTGGTCACAGTATTGTCACAGTGTGGGGTTCAGATCATGTGGTTTTCCACATAGCTGTACATATTTAACACAGAGTGACATACATGTACCACAGTGTGGTATCTACTGAACTATGTGTAAACTGTGTGTTCACAGTATTGTCACAGTATGTGGTCTAAATCATGTGGTTTAACACATAGTCCACATAGTCGTACATATTTAACACAGAGTGATACATATGTACCACAATGTGGTATGTACTGAAGTATGTGTAAACTCTGTGTTCACAGTATTTTCACAGTGTGGTGTTCAAATCATGTGTTTTACCACATAGTCGTACATATTTAACACAGAATGACACATATTTACCACAGTGTGGTATGTACTGAACTATGTGTAAATTCTGTGTTCACAGTATTTTCACAGTGTGGTGTTCAAATAATGTGTTTTGCCACATAGTCGTACATATTTAACACAGAATGACACATATTTACCACAGTGTGGTATGAACTGAACTATGTGTAAACTCTTTGATCACAGTATTTTCACAGTGTGGGTTTCAAATCATGATGTTTACCACATAGTCGTATATATTTGATACAGAGTGACACATATTTACCACAGGGTGGTATGTACTGAACTCTGTGTAAACTCTGTGATCACAGTATTTTCACAGTGTGGACTTCAAATCATGTGGTTTACCACATAGTCGTACATATTTAACACAGAGTGACACATATTTACCACAGTATGGTATGTACTGAACTCTGTGTAAAATCTGTGATCCCAGTATTTTCACAGTGTGGACTTCGAATCATGTGGTTTACCACATAGTCGTACATATTTAACACAGAGTGTCACATATTTACCACAGTATGATTTGTACTGAACTATGTGTAAACTCTGTGATCCCAGTATAGTCACAGTGTCGGTTTCAAATCATGTGGTTTACGACATATTTGTACATATTTAACTTAGATTGACACATATTTACCACAGTGTGGGGTTTGATTTACCACATAATCGGTCATATTTCACACACAATGACACATATTTGCAACAGTGTGGTATGTATTTAATTGCGTGCAAACTCGTGGTCTTCTGCATAGTCGTAAATATTTAACACAGTGTGCCACATATTTACCACTATGTGGTATGAATCACTATGTGTTAATTTGCATAATGAATATGGGGTGCGTGCAGATCTATGTTTTCATACAATTTATCTGAATTTAAAGCATATTTCTTAATTACTGATGATTAAGTTTAATGCAATTCATTTCAAAAGTACTAGAAAATATAAATTGCCAATTATTAGGACATTTTACTACTTTTTGTAAATTACATTTAATTAAACATGAATTAGGGAAATACTAACTATGAACTAAAATATATTCTATAAAATACAAGTATATGGAAAGTTTTGAACACTTAAACAATCCTACTTATTACCAATGCCTTTACATTGGAAATTGTAGATGAACCAGTCACGGTGATGCTGTGTTATTTGTTGCCACTTGCCAAATCAATTAGAACAATTGCTACTTATAGCATAAAGTACTAATTAATTTTATCATCTGGTGTTGATGCCACAGTTTACCAGACTATGTGGTACGTACCACAGAGTGGTAACGCTGTGGTATACTATGTGGTTGATACCACAGTATGGGCCACATGTAATTTTGGGACATGTGGTATTAAACGCTGTGGTGTACTATGTGTTAGATGCCACATCGTGAGCCACATGTGGTAACGCTGTGGTGTACTATGTGGTTGATACCACAGTGTGGGCCACATGTGATTTTGGGACATGTGGTAACGCTGTGGTGTACTATGTGGTTGATACCACAGTGTGGGCCACATGTGATTTTGGGACATGTGGTAATGCTGTGGTGTACTATGTGGTTGATACCACAGTGTGGTAACACTGTGATTTTGGGACATGTGGTAACACTGTGGTGTACTATGTGGTGCGTACCACAGGGTGGTAACGCTGTGGTATCGACTTCACCACATAGTACACCACAGTGTTACCACATGTCCCAAAATCACAGTGTTACCACACTGTGGTAACACACTGTGTTTGAATATATGGTACACAGTGTGGTTCACTATGTGGTAACACTGTGATTGTTCCATAAGGGAAGGTCTGCATCTGTAGACTAGTCAAAGTGTGTCGGTTGTTCTTGAATTATTCAATGTAATATTAGCCTGTGAATGGAAGACAGAAGGATGCGGATCTTCTTAAAGTCAGCGGAGTGCAGAGTTGTGAGGCAAACATAGATAAGATACCCAGCGGTGAAGTTACATTGAGGTCCCGATCCACCCTCAACCAATTGAAGTAATCATCGCAGCTAGACCCACTTTGTTGGGGGAAAAAGCGTACAGAGAAATGATAAATGTGGCTCAGTAATGTTATTTTGAGCACAAATCTAAATCCAATAGTGCAGTCCCATGCCTTAAGTTTGATGTCAGCAGTCCCACTGATTTCCCCCAGTATCGCTGGCATTAACATCTAACAAGATTATGTTTCCTTGCTCCTAGCGCGGAAGGGCTGGAGTGAGAGGGGGGATGGAGGGCAATGACGTAGGTGGAAATTTATAGCAGCACTGTTCCCGCGGCAAGGACAAATTTATAGTATTATTTGGCTAAATATATAGATATTTTATGATTACTGTAGCTTGTGTGATATTACATATTTGTCTATCAATAAGAGTATCATATGCTCTGCGTCTCAATGTGTGATGTATGAGTGGATTCATTTATGTGAATAAACAGTATCAAATAAATTGGTAGAGAGAAGGAGAGAGAGAGAGAAAGAGAGAGAGGAGATGAGAGACATGGAATGAACTGGTGTAAAAAAAAAAAGAAAAGAAGAGTAAAATGCAATTTTAGCACAGCAAAAACAAATAAATATTATATTTATGGTTGCGAAATTTAATGATGATGATGGTTGATGATAAAGATGATGAAGATGATGAAGATGAAGATGAAGATAATGATAACGATAAATATTAATATTTTCATTAATAATATAAGGATGTTAACAATAAAGATGAGGATAATCATTTGTTCTTGTATTAGGCTTATGACATGTGCCTAGATGCACCTTTTCTATTACAGAGTAATAAGGGAAGACGGAGAGAAAGAGAAAAAGAAGAGACGAGAAGAGGAGAGGAGAGGAGAGGAGAGGAGAGGAGAGGAGAGGAGAGGAGAGGAGAGGAGAGGAGAGGAGAGGAGAGGAGAGGAGAGGAGAGGAGAGGAGAGGAGAGGAGAGGAGAGGAGAAGAGAAGAGAAGAGAAGAGAAGAGAGGAGAGAGGGAGAGAGATGTGGAGAAAAGAGGAGAAAAGGATTTAGAAATATCCCCACCCAATATTGATGACAAGAGTCATATTATTTTGTTAAGTAATGGTGTTTGTTAATCCAGGCTAAACTAATATGTAAATCTCTCTCACGAATATTCCTCTATTGATGCAGAAAGCGTCTCTGATCCACTTGTTTTATTTTCACTTTTATTATAATGGTGAGAAATTTGTCATTGGAAGTCACTGTACTTTTCATGATCCACCTAGATTTGTTGGGTTGAGAAATAAGTTTTTTCCACTGAAATGCAGGAATCCAGAAATAAAATGATCTGGTAAATCTACAAAGTGGATTTCTATTAGTGGGTCATGAAAGGATGTGCGGTCTGCACATTTCATTGAATGATTATTTGCTAAACCTAATATCGCTGATGTACATTTAATAAGGACAGGATCAATGAATGAAAACTTGGGCAAAGTGCTCATTGATGTATTCTGATGACATTCAAATTGATATTGGTACAGACAATGTTAAAGGGGGGGGGGGGGATAAAGAAGGTTTGGTTCAATTTTTTCTAGAACTTATTCAAAGGTTTCTATGCTGTTGGTTAAGATTTTGATTTCAATGTATCTCATTAAACAAACTGAGATATTACAGGCTTACAGAGTATTCAATAATTTACATATTAATGACAAATGGTACAAAAAGAGACTAAGCCAGGCTTTATGTTTTACTGCTTTTTAGTAAAATTGAATTATTTCTTGTTATTTTTTAGACAGTTTCGTTTTTGCCTAGGGTTCTGTCTAAAATAGAAAATGATACATACATGTAAGTTCTAATGATATGTCATTTATCTTCAGCATCAATGTCTTCTAAACATAGTTACATGTACATTAAAGGTAATACAAAGTTTTGGTATGGGGTCATGAATTTGGTTCAAATGAACATATTGGAAGCATATACAATGTACGATTCAACAATATTCAGTGATCGTCGTCGCGGTTGAAATCAAATCTAAAGTTATGAAATTGAAAATAATAACTCTTTATGTTGTATAGCCCCCTCTCAAGGTCAAGATATCAATTAAGCTATAAAAAAATGTTTCTTGACTAAAATCGACCGATAAGCTATTCCCATTTGAAAATTATATACCACAACTACATATTCTGAGATTTTCATGGTCTTTTCTCAAAATTTACCGGGAGCACCGGTAAATTTTTATATTCAATTTTTCTCGAAAGCAGAAGTGTTTTAGGGGCTAAATTTTCTAGTGCTTATAATCCACCCACAGGGGCATCCAAATATAGCAAGTTGTAAAGAATCACTATCCACCCAGTTTTCAAAATTTCCCAAAACTTTGTATTACCTTTAATATCTATGCCTGATTTGTAGGTCTGTCTTTTAATAAGTCTTTCATTTTGTCTCAACCTCACAAGACTCCTACAAAAAGCTTTTGTAAGTGTCAGTATCACTAACATTTCTCTTTTTACATTTGTATCCTTTCTCAAGTTAATTTTTTCCTCCTTAATGCATCCAAATCTCTAGCCCCCCCCCCCCCCTTCTGTCTCAATCTGTGCTCTGTCTATCTCTGTATGTTTGTAGCCAGCACGACATTATAAACCAGACAATGCCTGATGGGCAGCCTGGCTAATGTACAAATCTTGTCAATTTCATCTTAGATTGGGTAAGCGGATGGTCGTTGTCCATCTAGAAAGGCAAACCAAGGTTTATTTCATGGTCAATTTAATTTTTGTGTCATCTATCTGGGAGATAGTAAGTGGGCAAGACATTTAAGATCCTTTGTAGTCTGGGTCAAAGGAACAAGATCTGATAAAGACTTGCAAAGATGGAAGCTGGAGATACCTGTCCTTAACCCTTTGATGTCCAGGGTAAATTTATTCAGCCAGAGTCTATGGAAAATGTTTGTTCTACCCAAATCAAATATATAACAGTGAAATAGATTTTATGTTTTTTGGGAGTTACATTTTTTAATCCCTGTAAACAATCTTAAGTTGAATCTTTACAAATTGTTGCTAAATTTAATGAAAGGTTTTCAGCCAAGAGATAATTGGTGCTGTGATATGATTCTTCAATAGCGACATTATCAAGTTATTGCTCGTTCAAGACATATTTCGTTGTATTGGAGCTTGGTATGCAATGTGAGTGTCGGTTTATGTGTTGAGAACACATCTCATATGGCACATCTCCACTCGTTGCACTCAGTAGGGGCCAATTAATGTCGCATAGGAGAATATGAAGGTGTGATTTTAATTTGTTCTACCAGCGAGCGAACACGGATAACTGGTTGTTACTCTCAACCAATCAATTGGCTTTACAGTCGGACGGTTGTTCTGACTTAGTGTTCCAGCTATTATTTAGGAAGGTTTTACATTTAGTGTCACTTGGTAGACTACCTGTCTGTAACTGATGCAATGTAACAGTTCCACTTTCACTTTGATGTTAGTCGAGTGTGCTAATGTTACTACTAGTCTTCCTAGTGAGTTATGCTTTATAGAGTACACTTGAGGTTCACATCCCTCCTTTTGCCTACATGTCTTGCTAATTGATGTACCACTCCTAAGTCATTCACACCCCTCTACCGGTCCTGCATTTGATTGACCACTCCTTAGTCATTCACACCCCTCTACCGGTCCTGCTTTTGATTGACCATTCCCTAGTCATTTTACACTCCTCTACCAGTCCTGCAATTGGAAGACCACCCTCTAATCATTTACACCCCTCTACCAGTCCTGTAATTGGAAGACCACTCCCTAGTCATTTACACCCCTCTACCAGTCCTGCAATTGGAAGACCACTCCCTAGTCATTTACGCCCCTCTACCAGTCTTGCAATTGGAAGACCACTCCCTAGTCATTGTTGCCCCTCGTACAGTCCTGCAATTGAAAGACCACTCCCTAGTCATTTTACACCCCTCTACCAGTCCTGCCATTGGAAGACCACGCTCTAGTCATTTTACACCCCTCTACCAGTCCTGCAATTGGAAGACAACTCCCTAGTCATTTACACCCCTCTACCAGTCCTGCAATTGGAAGACCACTCCCTAGTCATGTACACCCCTCTTCCAGTCCTGCAATTGGAAGACCACTCCCTAGTCATTTACTCCCCTCTACCAGTCCTACAATTGGAAGACCACTCCCTAGTCATTTACACCCCTTGTACAGTCCTGCAATTGGAAGACCACTCCCTAGTCATTTACACCCCTCGTACAGTCCTGAAATTGGAAGACCACTCCCTAGTCATTTACGCCCCTCTACCAGTCTTGCATTTGATGTACCACTCCCTAGTCATTTACACCCCTCTACCAGTCTTACATTTGATGTACCACTCCCTAGTCATTTTTGCCCCTCTACCAGTCCTGCATTTGATTGACCACTCCCTTGTTATTTTCACCCCTCTACCTGTCTTGCATTTGATTGACCACTCCCTTGTTATCTTCACCCCTCTAATGATCCTGTTGATACGCCCTTCCCTAGTCATTCACACCTCTGTTTCATTCCATATCATATCGCTGGTGATTATCCCGTGGCGTCCTGCTGTGCTGTCATGGGACTAGCCTACTGCCTGTCAATTTCAGCACATTATGGAGGCCCCACTAACACAACGGACAGGAATTGTTTCAATATTTAGAGCTGTGTTTGTTAAGGGTACAGTCATAACTCTCACTTCATTCTGCCCAGTGCATTATGCCAAGTATGTTTAATGGACATGGCCGACTTCTGGTGTCGGCTACAAGTGTAACGACCTTTGTAGAGGCCAACGTCCTTCACAGTTTACTCTCTGGCTGTATATAGCAATGGCTTCACACAACTATACCTTACCTTGTAGTAGTGTAATGCATTATCTTGTACAATATTCTATATTGAGATTTCATAATGCAATATTGTCTTATCTTATCTGGTACTCAATCCCTTAAAGATGATATTTCACTTTTATATTTTATATCTGACAATGTAAAAATTATACCATATCTTATGAATTTCAATTTTAATCAATAGTATCACTTTATAAAGGGTACTAATTGTATTGACATAAAACATTTTAGTTTTCAACAAAAAAGCACGTGAACCAGCCATAATAGATCAAGGTGTCTCTGTGAATCCAATACAGTCAGTTTTCATTGATTAATGGTAAACCATTGACCAGTAATTAATGGTCAATCATTGACCACCTGTCTCTTGACCTGACATTGAGTGGTCAGGCTTGAATGATCTATAGTAGATGTAGACATGGTAATAATCAAACCTTGCTGATTTAATTAGGAACTCTTGGCAATCTTGGATGGGCAGTGTTAGGCATACACTGCTCTGTCTTCTGCATTTTATCTTGTTACAATTCCAGTAACCTATTTTAATCTGTTTTGAAACCAAAGTTATTTCAAATAGCGTTGAAATATTGTGATACAATTGTATATATATCTGCTATGAAAATGTCTTCATTCACAAAGAATCAGGATTCAAATATAATATCAAAATACAAGAAACCTAAGCAAGTTTTGTTCATCTCCTTCTTCAAATACTATTTTCATTTTGCTTTTGCTATAGTTTCAATTTGACATTACATTATTTTATTGCATTTCTTTAAATATAGCAAATTAGAACATCTCATCAGTTATTTTACTGAGATGTTACTTCACAGTTTATTTCTGCACTACATCTTTTTATATATCATACAGGACATAGATACATTGGTACTGTTAAGCACCTGTGTTGCTTGCAGCTCCCTGCTATTTCCTGCCATGTGAAATTATAATTTTCTTCCACTGTGGCATTTTTAGGCTGTTTATCATGTTAATGAATATGTGAACAAGACTTTAAAACTAACTTACTCTTTACTCCTGTGAAAAATTATATTAATATCACATCAGTAGACAATTAATCCATCGCTATATGTTAAAACATCATTTGGCTGATGTTCATGCTCTATCTTGACAATGACCTATGTATGACCTGCGAGCTACTATCATTTTAAGACACTATATTTCATCACTTGAGCTTGTTTATATAGATGAACGTTGTGGAATGCTTTCATAAATCCCTTGTGATCACGCGCCAAGAGGTTGTATCGAGATGGTATTAAATGTAATTGAAAACACTTGAAGAGACTCCTATGATGTGAGCAATAGGATTTCATGTGATGGGTAGTAAACATAGTCATTTGGAATTGATGCAAATTTAGTTTAAAGTGTCAAGGGCAACAAGAGAAACAACATCAACAGTACTTACGATAAAGGTCAGATGATCATAACAATTTTCCTTTTTTAGTAAACACTTCAATAATGGGGAACAGAATTGGGACATATCCATTAGCAACACAAAAATATGTTGTTTGTTTGATTGAATCTTTGAAAACAGTGTATTTGAATGAAAGTGTCACACATTTTCTTTTTAATTGCCTTGTCTATTTGATGAGCACTTACACACTAAACAGACATACAAGAGATATGTATTTCCAAAGGAACATTTTTTGAAGGTGTTTATTTTTATTTCATTTTTATTAACATTTAATAATTGTTTGAAACGGATCCCATTCATTACAAAGTTGTTTCATTTATTGAAATGAGGAAATCAAATCTTTAATTAATCTCTATTTTATGTCTGAGTGTAAGAATATATTTAAGAAACCCATTCATTGAAACTCAACCAGAGAAAATTATAATATTTTTATTTTTTAACTTGGATTCTTTTTTCTTTCAATGCCAATTTTATTATGTAAAGAAATGGGTTACTTTACTAGGTCAATTTTACTAGGGGGCTTATGAGATTTAGAAAACATTCTGGGTTTAATTTGTTTGCCACAAGTTGGTGTAGCTAGTGAACGTTAGTAAATTGAGGAAGGAGACTGTTGTTTTGAGGGCCATTTTCCAATACCAATGTAATTCCACTTACCTTGCTCTCAATTTTATTGTTACTTTATTTAGCCTTGTCAGCAGAATCGTATTGGATGTAATTTACTCCTTCAATTACGTCTTAGATTCTACAAATCATCAAACAAACAACACAACAGAGCTCCCTGAAATCTTTACTACATTAAGCTTGCAACAATACAGTTTTTTTTAGAAGTTCAGACCAATTTAGTGTTCTACGAAAGGTTATCTTTATTAAAGATAAATTGAATTCATGTGAATGTCAATATAATCTATGCCTCATATTTATTGGGATGTCTAATTCTGAGAATTCTCAAGTCAGTTTAATTGCCAGGACCAGGCTTGAAATATTAAATTGTTTCCAGATTCAACCTTCTCTCAATTCTGTTGTAACAAATTTGATGACATAGTCAAAAGGATTTCAGATGTTTATAAAGATTTAAATAGCATCGTCTGTTTAGTTCAACATTTTGGAGTTTAATTGCATATTAACATGGATTTTGAAAAGCTTTGTTACTAAGTTATACTGGCTTATTCTCAGGTGCTTTTTCGGATATTGCTAATGTGTTGTCCATGAATGACTGGATAAACAATTTATAATTAATGTTTCATATGTCAAAAGATAGATTGAACATTACTCACCTTCAACTATTTATATTTCTTCAGTGTACAGGTAATTAAAAACTAAGTATCTGTTAGTATCATATATCCTTTGATCAAGTCAGGTATTCACATAAAATACAAATGATATAGCAATATGATGATTGAACTGCTCCATGTGATCATCCAGAAGAGATCCTGATGTCAAGGACAAATCCAATTCTTCCTTGGAACAAATCTTTCTTCCGCCCCAAAGATCTTGGGCTTTCCAAATACAGCAACATAATTTTTATTGTTTGTCAAGCTCAATTACCATCATACGAGCAACGAATGTCATTTAAATGAGCAGACTCAGAGGTGGAATGAAAAGAGTTTACAGAGGACGAGTCAGCTCCAATTTAGAAAGGAATTTGTATCAGGAAATTCATTTGAGATTTGTACATCTGTAATGCAAGAGAAATGAAGTGTTGTGCTAAGCTTTTGCAACAAATATACTCATTATCTTCATTTATAGGGGGTAGAAAGATTGAATTGATAGCCATCATGTGGGAAGTAAGGTTCAGTATGACGTTAGCTTCTGTGTGAGTGTGCATGTAGTTTGTGTACAGGCCTTCACATAAATCATGACAAATAAAATCTGAAAATAATTGTGTCCTTGGGTAATAGGGATTCTCTATCTTTTCAGGATATTCATAGGTTCAGTTCAAGGTCAAATAAAAACATTGATTGGATATATGTAACCACTGGACAATTGTTACTGTTCAAAACCAGACACAGCTAGGTATCAGTCTGCATTATATAAAAGATAGATTATAACGAATAATTAAATTAGAATTTGGTACAACTTGCTAATAATTTTCCAAATTTATTGTTGAATTTGCTCTTTTGCTGCATGATTATGTGTATTGTTTGTATGGTGATTAATAATTCTTAGGTCAAAACTTATCTTTGAAGGAATCTACAGATTGTAGAAATTAATGTGATAATATTATGTAATGGAATTGAAATGAACCAAAATATTGCTTTCTTAGAATTTATTAGAACAGAACAGTGAGAAAGAAAGAAGAGAGAGAGAAGAAGGGAGAACAGGAGAAAGAAAGGAAGGAGGGAGGGAGGGAGGGGGCCGGGGATGGAGGGAGGGGGCCGGGGAGGGAGGGAGGGGGCCGGGGAGGGAGGGAGGGGGCCGGGGAGGGAGGGAGGGGGCTGGGGAGGGATAGAGGAAGGGAAGGATGAAGAGAGGGGAAAAGGGAGGGAGGCTGGATGGAGGGAGGGGGCCGGGGAGGGAGGGAGGGAGGGAGGGAGGGAGGGAGGGAGGGAGGGAGGGAGGGAGGGAGGGAGGGAGGGAGGGAGGGAGGGAGGGAGAGAGAGAGAGAGAGAGAGAGAGAGAGAGAGAGGGAGGGAGGGAGGGAGGGAAAGAAGGGAGGGATGGATGGAAGGAGGGATGAAAGGGGCTGGGACTAGGGGTGTTAAGATGGAACAAATTTCTTCTGTCTATGTGCATGTGTGTGTGAGTATTTCAGAACTCCCCTTATCTTACATATTGGTGGCTTTGTTGATATGAGGCTGAGTAGAGTCTGATGAGGATGAATTGAGCTGGTGGATGTAGGAAATGTCAGCTGTAATCAAGAAAGGAATTCATATCAGGAGACTAAACATGAGGAAATGAGTTAAATACCTAACTTGTGACCTATTGATAGTCCTTATGACCTATGAATGTTGAGTAGGGGATATTACAGATACATTGCTCCACGAGTTGCTACGACTTTGGAAATGCATCATTTTCACACAACATTATTGATGCTCTAATAGAATAGACAGGTGCTAATCTAGAGAAGTAAAAAGACAATCATTAATCATTCAAATAAAATAATGTATTTTAGGTTTGTGATTATGTTGTTTCATTCCATATGTTCGTTAAGGGACATCAAGCTAAGAAAATTTTACAATATGTTGTGTTTATCAAAACATTAAAATCAAAATCATAATATAATCCAGTAACCATGGTAGCGCTTTGGTCATTTATGTGTTAAGTGGTAAAACACTTTTTAAGAAACAGTAATTATGTTTATCTAATTTAATTTATTTAATTTGATTATTATCTAATTTTTGTTTCCTCTTCTTTTTCTTTTCATGTGCTGTACATAAACAACCTCTATTCATCCTTTCGACACACAGGTAAGTCGTTTGTCTTTTAGTAAACACATTTGATTTTTGAGGGATTTGAAGACTTCAGTTTTTCACTGATATACTAACACAATGGATCACAATCGCATCGGTCAAAGAGATCACAGAGATAGATAGAGATAGAGATATAGAGAAAGAAGAGAGAGAGAGAGAGAGAGAGAGAGAGAGAGAGAGAAAGAGAGAGAAGAGAGAGAGAGAGAGAGGGAGAGAGAGGAGAAGAGAGAGAGAGAGAGAGGGAGAGAGAGGAGAAGAGATAAGAGAGAGAGAGAGCAGTTTGCAAAATCAGGGAAAATCTTTTCAGTTCAGGCATTACCTGCATAATTATGATTTAATAATATGATAAATATTTCTAAATCACAGAATAATCATGGTTTCTGTCTTTGTAATTTTTGTATTACCTTGAAATATTGACCCATCTTTTCAACATGTCCTGGTAATAAAAGATATGTCATATGCTGAAGTTTTTTACTGTGGAGCAATTCATTCCTGCCTGTTGGCTTGATCGTAACGATACCTGGCAGACCTAACCATCGTAGGAATATTTCTTAGCTTACCCACCGGATTTTCAACCTAAGATGAAAACCGTTGGGGAATTGTTGTGGTCATGTGGTCTTTTATCATTCATGTTTTGAGTTATGCGATCGACAGCATTTTATGAATCAGAATTGTTATTGATGAGAGCAAATGTTGGGTTGGGAAATCAATGCAGTTGTGCTTTCATGTCATCTTGGCTTAGCAAAGTGATCGTATCTCGGTGTTGAACAATTCATCATAATTCTCTGAGATGGCAGACCAACTAGTCTTTCATGATTGTGAACCTCCTATCTACAAATATATTACTCTTTTTTACTATCTATATGGCTGATTTATTGCCTTTAATAATTTGTCATAGTATAAACAATTAAGGAGAATTTGTTACTAGTACTTTGTTTGTAAATCGGTTTACGATCTTAAACTTCAAACTGAGTCAGATGATGAATATTAACATTGTTACTATAACCCCATAAGTTATCCACTTTATGCTTGGAGTGTATGTTCAGGATTGAGAGGGTTAACTTGTATATCATCCATTTAGAGCCAGAAGGGTGTAATAGTTAGAACCAAAAGGGTGTAATAGTAAGAACCAAAAGGGTGTAATAGTTAGAACCAAAAGGGTGTAATAGTAAGAACCAAAAGGGTGTAATAGTGAGAACCAGAAGGGTTTAATAGTGAGAACCAAAAGGGTTTAATAGTAAGAACCAGAAGGGTGTAATAGTAAGAACCAAAAGGGTGTAATAGTAAGAACCAGAAGGGTTTAATAGTGAGAACCAAAAGGGTTTAATAGTAAGAACCAGAAAGGTTTAATAGTGAGAACCAAAAGGGTTTAATAGTAAGAACCAGAAGGGTGTAATAGTAAGAACCAAAAGGGTGTAATAGTGAGAACCAAAAGGGTGTAATAGTGAGAACCAGAAAGGTTTAATAGTGAGAACCAGAAGGGTTTAATAGTAAGAACCAGAAAGGTTTAATAGTGAGAACCAAAAGGGTTTAATAGTGAGAACTAGAAAGGTTTAATATATTCTCAGACTTGACAGATGGCCATCCTCCTAGTTCCGAACCTACTTCTTTTTTTAGAGTTTCTACTCTGAGCACGCGCTTAGTCCAATACCAACATGTAGATCATGAATGATGATATCAATCATACGTTGGATCAATCTTACATTAATTGAACATGATCCGATTGTGTTATTCCAGGTCGGAGTTGAGTGATACCAGCTGTGTTCTGAATCAACACTCTACACAGTACCCTCAGGGCGTGCTCTACAGACGTCAACATGAAATGTTATTTTCAATTCTATTCCGGCCAGACTGACTGAGCCTGTAGCTATCCATGCCATCACCAAGGTCATGGATGTAGCAAGCTGCTCGATATCTTACTAAATTAATTACATGAACTCATGCATATCCTAATTTGGTTTTATGAATCAAATTTGAAAACAGCCTAATAGTAATATCAGTTTAATAGTGATAACAGTTACATACATTTTTACAAATTTCCAAACCACTTATGCAAACAAGTTTTATATTTAAGCTTGAAAGCTAGTTGAATCCATTTGAGATATGATTTCAAGGAATATGTATCCAGCTTAAAATATACATTGTGTTATTTCAATTTTGCTCCTTCTATTTCCATCTTAAACAAACACCAAATAATGATTCTATTTATGGTTGATAGCTTAGTCTGCAGTTGTTACTGGGCCAGATTTTGAGCTAAGTCACAATTATTAAAGTGGTATAGATCTTTTACTCAGGTTTTCGTCATTAACTGTGACTATTTTTATTGCAATCTGTAAAAGGCATATTTAAGAGTATTCTAGTTCAACAAACTCTATTTTGATGAAGGAATGAGAAAAGTACATTTCTACCGAATTATTTTCACCCTCTCTTAAAGTGAATACGAGCAATTGTATTTGTGTGTATACATTGTAGATCCAAACAGGATTCTGAAATCAGTAATGATTTGTGTAAAATGATGATATACCAAAGTACGGATGTATCTTACTTTGAATATTTTGTAGTATATTTTTCACCATGAGATGAAATTTGGTCGTGCTTTTGTTTATTGGTCAATTTTGTCTTTAAGTTCCAAAGTAGGTCCTGACGGAATGAAGGTGACGTTTTGAATCCAGGTACTACCTCATGCAATCCCTAGATCAGAACACATAGGTCATCAACTTGATTCTAGAAATCCATTCCATATTATCATATCAATTACAGACTATATCAAACTTGACAATAACTTCCCTCTAGCATATAGGATGGAATTCTGGATGTCATGAGTGTTTCATCTAGCTAGGAAATAAGGCAGGATGTGTAGGGTGTATATATAATATGTGTGGGATGTGGTTTGAGTAAAATTAGATAATATTTGTTTAAATGTCCATTTTGTTTGCTCGCTGGGTGAACAAATATGATTGTGTGAGGCTAGAAATTAATTCATTTTTAAAAAAAAACATTTATTGATTTATTTGATATATTCTTTACGAGACTAGAATGACAAAATCATGCATAATTTAGAAGCAAACAAATAAATTAGAAGTAATCAAATTGTCCTAAGTAATTCTATAAGGCCAGAAGTTTACAGACTTAACATGAATGTCATTTATTGATTTAGCTAATATCCTTCACCAAACTTGAATGGCCAAGTCATACAAAGTTTTGAAGTTTACAAATAATTTAGAAGTAATCAAATTGTCCCAAGTGATTGTTTGAGGCTAGAAGTTTATACATTTTGCAAAAAAAAGAGTCATTCATTTATTAGTAAACATTCCTTCACCAAACTAAAATGGCAAATGCATTCATAATATAGAAGTTTAGACTAGCTTGGACTATCTAAAAGAACAAGTGTGTGGGCTCCCATAGGAAATGTGCATGCCTAACATGGCAGCTAGAAATATATTGCAAGCAACATCCATGTATGTCATTCTTCAGAATCTTTATTTTAACCATGCTTCTGCCCTTCTCTCTCCCTCCTCTCTCTCTCTCTCTCTCTCTCTCTCTCTCCCTTCTCTCTCTCTCTCTCTCTCTCTCTCTTTCTCTCTTGTTTTTGTCCTTAAACTCTATCTGCCCTTGCATGGATGTAGGTGTACGTAGATTCACGTAGATTGTAAGTCTGACCATGTTTTATCAATTGAAACCCAGAACCCTTACTCTGCTTATCTCATTCCTCTTTGAATCCTGAAAATCAAAGTCATATGAAGGAACAAACAAGTCTTACATATTTTGCGCTGCTAAAATGAGTAGTAGTCAAATGTTACTGCAAGAAACATGGAAGATCAAACCATTTGTAGGAGTTTTTTCTCTCATAGCTTGTGTTTCTTCAATAAAGGATCAATAAAGGATGGTGCATTTCATACAGTTTTAAAATTAGGAAATAAATATGAAGCCACTTTTAGAACCTGTATTAATTATTGTAATGTTCCCATTCGAAGAACTTTTATCAAGTAAAGGAACCAGTAAAACTTTGCTTTCAAAATCGAATCGAAATCATAAAAGACAACGTGTTATATATAAATTTACTAAATCTAGCTTCCCATTGTCACAATACTAGTTCATATCAATGCTGGAATACGAATCATATGGTAGGTCGCTCTTCATTTTGTATTTATACCTGCTCTTATCTTATAAGTGTAAACATCTTAGGAATTTTCATCTGGAGAATTTTCTCAGGTATTTGTTGGTCAGGTCAAACTTTGTTTTCATTTTACAGTAACAAAAAGCAATATCATTTGAGTGGTCAGTTCTGTTTGTTCTAGGGTCACAAAAGTAGGACCAGGTGTTGGCTGGTCTATTGTTTTAAGATGAATAATCTCAATATCTTCTTTCCCTTCGGCTATTGCTAAATTCATCACTTCTGTTTCTGTATTATGATTGTAACAGAAGCTAGACAGGTCAGTTGAAGAAAGAGACAATTTGGTCTTATGAATGGTATCAATTTTAATAACTGGGCTACTATTTTTCTTGCAGGGAGCAGGCAACTTGTGATGACATTCTTAGAGTCAAAATTGTGACATCATCAGTGGTGATAAAGAATTAAGTATAATTCTTGCTTACCTATGATAGTAGAATCATGGTGAAGTTAAGCCAAAAGATACTGGACCAGTAAGCGTTAGTTAGTCAACAAACATTATCCTGCATTTGGATGTTTGTCCCCTTTTCAGCATTTAATTTTAGGGGTGATTCACTTTAGGTTTGGAAGATGGTAGATGAACATGATTTGTTATCTCATTTAAATAGTTTGTTACCCTCCTTTTGGGATAGGGGTGGGGAGGTATATTGTCCTAACAATTTTCCAAGTAACTGAAAGATTTTGCTCTTTGAAGTAAGGAAAATGGACCCAGTTGTTGTTCTTTCAAATTTCAGAAAGATCAAGAAAAGTGCAAAAGATCTGGAACTTCATGATTTTGACCTAAATAGAACAATCCAATCCCTTGTAGACTTGGCAGTACACAAAAATGGACATTTCTGTCTAAAGTGTCAAATTAGTGGATATTGTCTTTTCTTCAAACTAGACTCACAGATGCCTCTGGTATTTTAACAAATCATAACATAGTTTGAGAGTGTTTTTTTTTTTGTATAAGGCTAGTATAACATAGCTGAGAACACATGATTCTCGTTAGTCAGTCAGGCAGGCATCCTTGCGAGGGTTTGGGATGGGCTTAGAATACCTGAATTCCCCATCTGGCTTACACTGCCAAGTAAAGAATAACACATTTAAACTTGACAAGGTATGCAAGATGAAAGGTAGCTAGTCAGTCCTTTTTTTTTACGATACCGTCTCAGCAGACACATCCATCTTGAAGCTACTGCCTCAAACACGAGCGGGATTTATCTCTCGGAGGCCGGGCATCTAACTGAGAATTTATGTCTTACCTTCACAGACTGATAGCTTTTATTGATTTGGATTGCGGAGTTAACTATAATGTGGATGTGTTATTAATGGTGGAATCATTCATCTTACAAACATAAATGTCATTGATGTCTACATAGTATCAACAAGATCGGTTCTAGGCAGTGGCAACTTTTTTATGCAGCCTCTCTACATGCTGGTAAAGACAGTTGTTCCAGGAGTTTTGTGCCTTGGACTACTTCGCTTCTATTGAGCTCCTGCTGTTATATTTTATTTTACAACATCATTTATACAAGGACGGTTTACTATTGGTGCCTCTTTACCTACGCAACAAGCTTTAATATTGTACTCATTGTGAATACTTGGATATAACTTGGCCATTTGATGATTTACTCTCAGACAAATACCTTCTGATACCTGAAAGCCTCGTTGTCTGAACTCATATCGCCTGGACATGTTCGCCAAAATAAGGAGATATTTTCTTTGAGGGAGAAATAAAGCTTTATACTAGTGAATATTTATTACAGAGAAGTCCAAAAAGCGTCTGTAGAGATTGGGAGTGTTTGTTCTCAGCAGACTTTCATATTGAGAAGAAGAGGAGTGACAATGTCTTCCATTATTATGAGGAAGGTAAGATTTGATCTTTTTAGGGCCAGAAGGGCATGAACTCATTCACTTTGACACAGAGTTAATGCCCTTCTTGCACTTAACCCGTTGACTACTGAATTGTATAGGTCCCATAGGCTTAACACAGGGACCACCAGGTTCCCGTAAGCAAAGGGTTAATAGACCATTCAGAGTATTTCAAGATTGATATGATGCTGATGGTGAAAAATGGGTATTCACAAATATCTTGAGATTAGCATGCACATTTCAATTCATTGTTTTAGATTTATTTTAAATTGAATTCCTGTAAGGTATAAGAGATGATGTTATTAGTACCCCTGCTTGGAGTGAAGTCATAACTAAATTGTGTTTATCCAATTTAGTTTTATGTTTTTAAGGTCTTAAAAGTCTCACACAAAAAGAGTACCGTATCAGATGCAGAGTGTTTTTTATGCTATTTTGATGATTTAATACATATTTGCAAAAAGAGACTGTCAGGGAGGAGAGAGAGTACACTTCAAAGAAATTTTGAACAGACATGTTTTGTTTCATATATGTAGCGATTTCTCGCACCAGGAGCTTATCAGGGGCCGAATTAGTGGAACATCTGAATAAATATTTGTATTAATAACGATTGTTTATCGTGTTGATTAATAGTCATTTACACAAATTAGGTCATTGAGGCTATCATGTCTCATGTTGAGACAGGAAGGAGGTTGGTGTCTCGGTGGGATGTAGCGGGTTGACCTGTAACATGAATCGTATTGTAAATGAGATTAAACCTACCACTCACAGCATGGTATGGTGTGACTTCTAGTGACCTCTAGATGAGGGAACTGGTCTTTGACTTCTGAGCTTCTATCCCTGTTTTACAATGTTTCCAGTTTTACAAATCAGATATGTGCAGCCCTCGTGTTATCAGTGTCTGTAATATGGTGAAATATTGAAGCCCTTAAATAATTGCGCTTCAAAATGATCATAAAGTGCCTCAAAAAAGTAAAAATCTTTGAGTGACCGGTTTTACCATACTCGTTTTCCACAACAGACTGTAGTGTTATGAAAACCGTTTGGCAAATGGTTTTAATTTTTTTTTAAATTCCAATGATAAATATCTTGATAATCAGACAGACGATCGGCTTGTAAAAGTCATGGGGTTCCTGAGTAACCTGAAGGTTTATAATTACAATTGCAGCATGAGCTAAATCCAGAATTTTGTTTCAGAATCTGAGACAAAGTTACCAGATCCCTTTAAGTGTTTATTTGGAGGTTTAGATGGTTTTAACAAAAATGAGATAAATTGGAATGTTAGGCATGTGTCTTAGGGTTGATTCATCTATTATGATGCTTAGTAACGTAACGTTTCGTGTTTTTTAGGAGTTAAGATCTCAATCTGATTAAGAGATAATCATGCAGAAGAATATAAGATATCCTCAGTGAATATTCCACAATTTGACTCTCTATGGTACTATGTTCATATCGGCTATTTTCTTTGATATGGACCATGTTGATTCTTTTTATTGTTTTGGAATAGAATGTTCATATATCCTGCTATCTTATCTTTTCTAATGTACAGCTCTAATCTCCTTAAATTCTAAATTCATAGACTTTGTCCCTTTTTTGTTTACTAGGACCAGAAAGGTATTTTCATTGTTTTGCAGGCACTTACTGTTTTTAGAAACATGTTTCCTGCTTTCCTGTAATTGAAGCTTTTCCCTCATATTCATATCCAGGAAGTTATGAACCGCAGGATGTCAACTTTGATAAAAGTTTGGAACCATTATTTTTAAAAAATATATCAAGTTATTCAAAGGGGAAATCTGCTAGTGTTCCACAAATTATCAATGAACGGAATTTGCTGTAAGAAGCTTAGTTTAGTATATCTCTTATAGACATTATTTCCTTCTATTACATTGCATGATTTCTCCTTATGTTAAGCCCATGGTCTATATTACAATTTGCACCTTTACATGCTAAAGGAAGTAGAATTTGTTCATATTCTAAGTAAGAAATTTTCACTTTGGTATAAACAATATGGAAAGAAATGGGTCCTAATGATACACTGAAAAACAAAGTCAACATCTAAATGTAATAGAAATTGGAGATTTCCTTTTTAAGGCAATATAAAATAAGAAGGTTAAAGATGAACTTGAGTTCTGGTAAAAAGAGAAAATAAAGTCTCACAGAATCAAACAAAACTTTCACAGAATGTTCAAGATTACAAACAGATGTCATTTGCCAAACAATTTTGGTAGAAAATGCATAATGTCTGAGTAATGAGCATAGACAGATCAGGAAATCAAGGTATCTGGCCCCGAAACCGTTTGTGTAGTCCCATATACATCTTTCTATGTCCAGTGCTTGTAACTTTTCCAAGACTGGGCCAAACATATAATGATTTCGATAACTCCAGAACCTTGCTGTACATACCAATACTTACACGCGACATGATCAACTTTTTTCTGATCCATTCCACACCTTTTCTTTCACAATGCAATCGCATTACCAGAACTCAATTTTTCTTTAAAAGATAGAGCATCTGAATGTATACATTTTACAAACCATATATCATAATATAAATATTCATTTGGATTGATTGAAGTGGACATTGCTGTGAAGACCCTTTGCCCATCTTAACGTACACCGCTGACCACTTAGCTTGGGGCAAATATAGCACCTTATGATGTCATAGTGTAGTCTTTGTAATCAGACTCTATTGTATTAAATCAGTTGGTCAATTTCACCTCTATTTAGGTATAAAACATATTATGTACATATAAATGAATTGTGTGATGTTGGTGACATTTTAGGTATTAGATAATAGGTTTACAGTGATCATGAATGGGTATGTTCACGCTTTCATGAAAGTTTATCGGCTAGAGATACGTCAAATTATATACATCATAGTTGTACCTGTAATTACAAATTATATTTTTAGATATATGACTTCTCATATTAATATTTACCCTTGTGGAAAAAGAGAAAGACAACATTTTTTGTTTAAAAACATTTTTTGATCTTGAATATTTTTTGGTGTGTGTATTCGTGAAAAGTAGGTCATCTGGAGTTTGAAAATTTATACTCACATCATTACATCACTACCTTCCAGTCAATTCATTCACTCCATATATTGATGAATAAGAAAAATAGAAATCAAAGGAGATTTGTTGTTTTTAGTTGAGCCAATCACTCACTAGAGGTGCTGGGGACACATGATATAATTATCCTCCACCTACAGGCGTAATATGTTGATTTTGATGCGGAAGGGTTTATATTTATTCTGATGTTATGATAGTCAGATCCAATATTAGCCCCTGTAAGAGGACAATTAGCCTGCAGCCATCTAGAGATGTCCATTGAGCATGAGGGTCAATCTAAGATGGTGTGGGCTAGTGAGAGAGAAAGAGAGAGAGAGAGAGAGAGAGAGAGGGGAGGGAGGGAGAGAGAGAGAGAGAGGGGGAGGGAGGGAGAGAGAGACAGAGACAGAGAGAGAGAAGAAAGGGGAGGGGGAGGGACAGTAGAATGAAGTAGGTCCTGTAGTATGACAGACTACACAGAGCTTGTTTACTTTGACAGAGCTATTTGGGCAATGGATATGACTACAATTTCATAAAAATATTTAATTTTAGTGTGGCATGAAAACCAACAGTTCTCATGTTTCTAGAGTACTCTTTTAGTAAATGCAAAATAACATGTTCATATCTACTGCTGTAAGCTTTACTTTGTTTGAAGCAATGATTACTCTTGCATAATAGAATTGTATTTTACATGGTTTGTTGACAGACATTTTCATGTTGTTGAGGAAGATGTCTCCTCAAGGTTATTAATACTGAATTCATACACCCAGAGTGAAAAACAAGTTTCATCAGGTTGGAATACTTTCATTTGTTTTAATCTCTGTGAATGTTTGCAAATTACTGCTTATTTTCTAAAGAACCACACATAAAACAAAAAATTAGACAGATGGTTGACGCACGCTGCCAGTGATTGTGAAGATTTCATGTATACGTTTTTGCTCTACTGTATCTATCCCTTAGCATAATCATAGGATCATTAATTAGTCCTACCAGTCTTTCTGACCTGGACGTACGTCACATGTTTGCAATTTACTGCTTATTTTCCGAAGAACCACAAGTCATCATTTTTGTTTGTATACAACAAAAAATAGACATACGGGTGACGCACGCTGCTCATTCAAAATTTATTGTGCGGAACGGTGTGGGAGAAAGAGATTGTGGTATAAACAAAAGGGGTCATCAAAGAAGGCAGAGTTGTAACAGTTGTCATTTTTTGATTTGTAGATGTTATATTCACATTGAGGCGATGATGATTCATGTTAGGGAGCTAATGATGAGTGTTGAATAGGGGTAGATGAGGGGGGCAGGGGGTAGCGTCAGGGGGCAGTGTCAGGGGGCATTTATGGGGTTCAAGGAGTGTTCTTGTGGATCCACTTTAGTGTGTCTGAAAGGCTCTGATTGGTGTGAGATAGAGTTTAGGGATTGAGGATGCAGGGCATAGTGATGGTCGGTGGGAGGGGGCGGGTGGGGTTATAGTGATGGTTGGGGCGGGGGGAGGCATAGTGATGATCAGGAAGGGGGAGGGGTACCCATCTATGTACATCCTGATGACACAGATCAGGCAGCTCACACAGAGCCAAGAGTCCTTACTACTCGTTAGCAATTACTTGTTTCTCATCCTCCGGAACATGAGCAAACTTTTCATTCACACATAGCAACGCTTACTACATTCTGATACACACTGGCAATGAATCTATTTAAGCCATTGAGATGTTAGGACTTAGGATTTTTTTTCTTCATCACAGCGCAGTACAATAAATGTATATTTAGTAGCTGGGCTATATATATTGATCTAATATAAATTGATCTAATTATTATTATCAGAGGTCATTAGTGCACATAAAAATGGCTCAATCAAATTGGGCTAAGAAATGGAGAGGGAAAAATACTATTTGTTCATTCATGTCTTAATATGTTAGCATGAATGCACAAATAGTATTTTTGATATTAAAATTCTGCATTGACCTACAGGGATAGAGAGAGAGAGAGAGAGAGAGAGAGAGAGAGAGAGAATGAGATAGAGAGATGATTATGTAGATTATATCCACATGTGACATGTATTAGCAAGGTCTAATTACTCTGTTCAGTGATCACTACCAGTGAATCTTGCTTTAATAGGTGAGAAATGTTTTTGTATGCAAGTGTTTGGGTGAATGCACTCCGTAGGGGGTTGATGACTTTCCGGGCGATGAAGATCATAAAACCGTGCTTAATATGGACTCCTGCAAATTGCCTTTTCCCTTCAAAAGCTCAGAATGAATGATTAAATGATAAGCTGATTTGATATGCGGAGAATTACATATTTTATTCATGATATCACTTTTAAATTATGTATATGATCTGATAGTGCATGGATGTGGAAAGATATGGAGCATGTGAATATAGGGTGTATTATTTATCTGCAAGTTAGATTTGTCAATGCTTGACATCAAATCAGCAATATTTGTTTGTAAAAACAAGCAAACAGGAGAATCATGCAAACTTCAGTGTAGGCAGCATGTACTAATAAATATCATAGCAATTACTTGGATTAGTGATTTAGAAATAATCACATTGGGTTTATGATTGCCATGGATATTATTTAACAAAGGAATATGCTTTTCTGATCCTTAAAACATACATGTGAACAAAGAGCAGTTAAGGAGTGATGCTGTATAACTTCAAATCCTTGCATGCATGAAACGTTTGTACCTTTTTTCAATTGGTTTAGATTTGTGAAATCTACATGCAACAAAATTGCAACTGGCACAACACTGAATTTGTGCAGTTTGTGAAAGTCTCTTATAATAAGTCATTTACAATATGAATAATGGAAAGTTGCGTGTCATGAGAATTTCTGGTTTTTACAGTAAATGCTTAATGAATTTTGCAAGTATCATAATATTCCACTTTGATTTTAACAAACATGATGTGTGTTGAGTTTACTTAAGCTTTAACACATGCATTTTGATGGCGTTGAACATCAACCTTTAAAACAATTAGAATTGTTACATGTATGTTTTATGAGTGCCTTGATGCTCTATAACTTTGTTGTGTTGAGCGTGTAGAGATTTCAAGCTTGCTATAAAACTGCTTGCATCTATTTTTGGTGTATATAAAACTTTATAACCTCCCAAAGGAAAATTCAGGGCTTTTGTCGGTCAATGTTGGTAGGTACATCATGTATAATTAACAACTGAATTATTCATATCCTTACCAAGTTATGTAATTTTTTGTTAAGTATGTGAAAAGTTGCTTTATCCTGCTGAGAATGTGACATTCAGTGTATTAATGCTTTATACATTTAAAGTATTCAACAAAGGCCCTAATTTGATGCAAAGAAAAAAAAAGAAAAAAAATCTACAAGGGGTATGAATAATTAATTGTTAATTGTATCAGTGGTGTTGTTCGGGGGATGTAAAATTACTCTGAGCTCTTGTGTCTTTTTAACTTTGGGTGGTAGCACCCATGAACTACTGTCAACCCTCTATGGTTGCAATTACCTCGGGAGATAATCACGTGTAACACCTCTTCACTTGGAACAATCAGAGTGTGATTAGAAAATGATTTGCTATGATGATAATTATGATGACATGTAATGGGAACCATGTGCTGCCATTAAATGCTTCTGGAAGTGAGAAAGAATGTGGTAAATACATTATACAGACTGCACGATGATATGAAAGGCATGCTTGGTATTGTTGATTGAGATTCAGAGATCTGAGTACACCGCCTATTTTATCTTAAGCAAAACGGAAGAGAAGTATAAGCAGGATGTTGTTTTCAGAAAGAGAAAGAAAAAATTTAAATAAACAAATATAATTGATAAGAGAGAGAGAGAGAGAGAGAGAGAGAGAGAGATGAGAGAGATATGAGAAAGAAAGAGAGGGAGAGAGAGAAAAATGTAAATGAGAGAGATATGAGAAAGAAAGAGAGGGAGAGAGAGCAAGAGAGAGAGAGAGAGAAAGAGAGAGAGAGAGAGAGAGAGAGAGAAAGCGAACTTCTTAAAACAAACAGAAGTGCATTCAATACCAAATAATGTAATAATTGATTTCTCATCAAATTTTTTGTTCTCAAATAAACATCACACTTTGAAATGTTAAAAATTGAATATTTTCTTTTAATATAATCTGGCTTCTCCTGTTATGATATATGCTTATAGATTTCAACTCTGATTTCTTCAGATAACACAGCAGTGAGAATGACTAATTTCCTCCCTTAGTACCAGTTAACACTTCACATCATTTGATTTAGCAGTAGTTGCATGGTTTGGCAGTCAGAAGAGAATTAATGAGTACAAAAAATGATTAGATAACCTACTTCTGGTTCCAAATATGTGATATGTACAACGTGTAGTCAAGAGTGTGTCAGTGAGACATGACGTTCTGTAGATACTCAAAGAGATTGATGTACATGGAATCATTTCTGAGAAGCAGTGGGTACAGGCTCATATTATTGCTGCTTTGGTGGGAATGGTGGTGTAGTCGAGGCTAATTGGAGTAATAGATGGGGCGCGCAACGGCTATCAATGTTTAACGATGAAACACTACCAATGTTCTGTGGAAAACATTACATGGAAGGCGGGCTCTTTTATTCCCAAGCGCAATGTATGTATGTGTTTAGAATAAGCGCATCGCTCATCGAAAATCATCTCTCATTCTCTATATCTCATCCCGATCTCGATCTCTCTCTCTCTCTCTCTCTCTCTCACTCTCCCCTCTTTCTCCCCTCTTTCTCCCTCTCTCACTGCCCTGTACATCTCCATTTCTCTTTTTCCCCCACGAATTCCTTCCTCTGTCTCCCTTCGCAACACTTTTGTCTCCATATCTGTTGATATCAAGATCCTTAAAAACTTGCATGTCACTGTGAAGTTATTTCACTTTTTTGTCTTGTCTTTTGTTTTCATAATTTTTAAATAGTATTTTGGGGGAAATAGCTAAATGTTCTGTATTTCTGATACATCTTGATTACACTGTTATAGTTGATGCTGGTACCATCCTTCCCTTATTCCCCACTTGCTCATTTATGCTTCTATTTCTCTCAATCGTTCTCTCTGTGTTGTCTGTTCTTTTGTTACAATGGGAATATGTAGACTACATTAGGAGGAGGTACAGAAGGGAAACGGAACATCAATGATGATTATGTAGTTTCGTTCCTGACAGATATCAGATGCAGACACAAGCGACATTAAACCTTAACCCTCATGCCCCCAGCATCCAGGCTTCCAATGTAGTAACCATGAAGGTTAGCTTGCAATGGGTTAAGCCAAGGATTTTGTTGTTTTGCTGAATGGTAGATAAGTTGTGAAATTGTTTAATAAACCTTTACAGGATGAAAGAGTTTCCCATATGTTTGGTATCACTGTTGATCCATTGATAAAAGGGCACAGGCTTGTTAAACTCATTGCAGATCGAAGTACAAGTCATTACTAATTATTCAAGTACCACCTACACAAATCATTCACAATAGATTTTGTAAATAACGATCAAATGGTATGTCAAACAAGTCGTTAGGAATGGTTGTTACTGTGAACTTTCTAAAGTGCATTGAAGTATGTTCTTCTTTATTGCTTAGCCTGTACTAGAAGTAAATGAAACCAGCATTTGGAGAGTTTGCGAGGATATTACTGGAGTAAGGTGTTGACATATCTTCGATCTTCTACATTTTTTTCTTCTTCTTATTCTTCTTTTTCTTTGTCTTATTCTTTTTCTTCTTATCTTTCCTCTTCCTTTTTTGTGAAAGGTATTAAAACTGCAGATATCTTTTTACAACATTAAAATGCAAACAAAGAGGGCAAAGTATTTGAAATGCTATTTCCCTTCATTTCTATTTGATTCAATTATTTCAAATAATATTGATTAGGACCTCCCCTTATTTAATATACAATATAAGGTTGAGCAATTTATCACAAATAATCAATTCAATTAGAAAAGCAATTTTGTAGTAGTTATGTTATGAGATGGCAGCCATGTCTGATGTAACGGTTCAGTGGCATTTCAATTTGATTAATTGCAAATTGAGTATTCAATCGACATGAAGCAGTATACATGTGTGTTTCCAATCATTTGAGTGTATTACAAGTTTCAATGACAATTGAGAACTTAATTACTTAGAATTTAATCTGATATCATTTTTAAGTAATATATTTTTAACGAGCTGGGAAAAATATGTTGTTAATGTTCAATGTTTTATAACATTTGATGTAAAAACTAAAACATATTTTACTTGATTGCCGAGAAACTTCATTTTTTTAAGAGAAGTGAACTTCTTCAATTTTGTTGGAATCTCTCTACCCTAAGACTCTTTGGTTGACTTTTCATCATTTTTTTGGAAAATGTAAAATATAACTTTAATGAATTTAATCATATAGATTTCCATGGGTCTAGAATGTTTTGTATTGCATTAATTCTCGACTTAATATTGATGCTGTATGTGAACATTATTTCAGTAGAGCGATCACATCATTCACACAAGGTACAATTGGTTGAACAAAGGTTTGAACCCGCAACCTTCTCATTGAGTGTCAATGGATTAAACCACTCTACATCAGTGTGGTGTGCATGGTCGTCATTGTGTACGTGCTGTAAACTATTACGACGTGAGTAGATCCCTGTGCAGGGTTGAGGCATCCATCCCCAAGCGACCGGTTGGTAGATGATCCGTAAACGCTGTCTAGATTAGGAGGATTGGAGCTAGTCAATCTACTGACAGGGGATGCAGGTTTAATTGGTCTTCCTTCATGTTCCATCCACTGTGAATGATGGATGGATGGACTGATCGGTGCAACTCCCTGATTGCCTATACCACAGCCTTTCCAGGGGGGTGTTTCACAAAGATCCTAAGTTGAACTTATCTCTCTGTTGGACTTAAATATTATGGAGAGCCATTTGTAGCCTTAAAATAAAATATATTCAAAAGAGAAAATTCGAGTATATTAGACTTTTATGAATTCCACATCAACAACATGAAATCTCCTTGATAATAGAAAATATGAATGATTTAAATTAACATTTTATGCCTTTTAAAATAACATTTTATGCCTTTTAAAATAACTTTTACATAATATTTTCATAAATGCTAATGGCCGGCTTTCCATAATGTTGAAGACCAACTTAGAGTCAAGTTCAACTTAGGATTTTTGTGAAACACCCCCTGGTGTATAGGTAGTCTCTTTGAGACATTTTGAGACACCAATTTTTCACACCACACATGGATGTTTGTTATGGTCTGTCCACCTTCATCACGATCATTGGTGAAGTAGAGATAGTGAGAGAGAGAGAAGGAGAGAAAGGCAGGATGTGAGATGACATATGACTGTATGTTTATGAAAGGGACAGAGATAAAGGTGAAGAGAGAAAGAGAGACAGACACACACAGAGAGAGGATAGAGATTAGAATATAGAAGACTGAAGACATACAAGTTAATGGGTCATTTTAATTTTGGGTCAATTTATTTTTGTGGCATGCAATCAAAATAGTTTTTGAAAGAAGTTAGATAATGTGACTAGATACTGTAGGGATAGACTGGATTCATTGTTGTAAATAAAGTAGTTTAATATGATTGAATATGAACACTGAACAGTTTAATAATGTGACAAAATGTTGTAACTACAGATAAGACAGAGGAAATAAAAAGTGGACAAAAAGGGAAAGAAACCTTGCTGTATTTGATTATAACTTTTCTTTCATTCTCAGCAGTTAATTGCTCATTTCTCTTGTAATTTAGCTCATGAGACCATCATGGTTTATTGAACCAAGGTAGAATGATTTCATTAAAAAGGAATTGTAACATTGAAATTGGGAGGAAATTTTGGAAGCTTTGCAGCTTTAGTCGATTTTTCATTTCAGTAAATTGGGTAGCATACCCTTGCTGAGGAGCTTAATAGCGTTTTTATTGAATGCGATCGATGGCGGAGCGGATATCACCAATTCACTTTGGTTTGGGGATCTGTATGAATTAGGTCCAGCGTGTGTGAGGCAGGGATGGATAGTCTGTCTATGTGATGTTTGCCCTCTCAAGCTGATTAAAGGTTTCCAATCTCGGTGATTAAGATGGATACAGGGCGGAGGAGCCGTTACCGGGACGATAATCATTGCTCATGCACTCCTCCTCATGTTCAACTTAAATCAGATAGATGGAAGAACAAATAGATGTTGTGATGGATAAGGGAGGGATAGAGAGATCGATGATGGGAAGGATGGATGTAGGTAGGAAGGGAAGGAGAGAACGAGGGAGCAAAAATGAAATAGATAGATCGAGATAAAGATGGAGAGAGTGGAAAAGAGACGGACAGAACTACAGAGAGATTCAGAAAAGAGACAGACAGAACTACAGAGAGATTCAGAAAAGAGACAGACAGAACTACAGAGAGATTCAGAAAAGTGAAAAAGAAGAAGGATGGAGGAGAGATAGAGTTGTTTCAAGTAGAAAGTATTATCCAGTCATGTTATCTGATAAGGTTGATACAACTTTGAATAGATAAGAATTATGATACAACAGGAAAGACTTCTCAGTACATGTAACACAATTCTGAAATAGAATACTGGTAAAATATATTTTGAATGAATTTCAAAGAAAGTGCAGAATGCTTGCCACAAGAGAGAAGTAAGTGATGAAATTGGAAAGCGGTCACCTAAAAAAGACAGAGGGATAGGGAGTGGATGGATCTATTTGCCATGCTGGTAGGTAGTGGACCCAGTGTGTGGTGTAACGTAGTTGGTAAATAATCGTGATGTATGTCGCTATAGATTAGAATGGATTTCTGAAAAGGAGGGGGAGGAAGACAAGTCTGTTAGGAAGTGTTCACACGCGCCGGGAGTCCTGTTCATATCTGATTTATCGGTGTGGAGACGTATAAGGGTCATTCACATCGGCAATGTATAGCGTTCGGTCCAGTCTTATTGGGGAGGGGGAGATGAGAGCCTGGGAAGTTGTTAGGAATGCTCCAAATGTCTCAAGGAAGAAAGGGAAAGTTAGAAAGTGAGAGTTAGTGCAAGGGTCAAAGGGACATTGAACTATGAAGCTGAGAAATCCTGGATAATTTGAGTGGGATACGGAATAGATGGTAGATGGTAGATAAAGTATGAAGGAGGTATTAAGAGAAGGGATGTGATCTCCAGAGATGATGTTAAGATTGATCTGGGAGAAGAGATGGTGAGATGAAGAGAGAGAGAGAGAGAGAGAGAGAGAGAGAGAGAGAGAGAGATAGGGAGAATGACCAGTGGTGGATGTGGTCAAGGAGATGGTGGAATTGAGAGTGAGATGGATGGAGAGAATTTTAAACCAATAAACACAACCAACAGAATTGTAGGACGACAGAAAAATAGAGACAGACAGACAGACAGACAGACAAAGAGAGAGAGATATAAAAAGAGAGAAAGAGAGAGCAACAGAGAGTGTATAGTGGGTGAGGACGCAAAAGAGGCCTGCATGCATGCTCCCCACACCACACAATAGTACACATACAAGTACATGTCAGTATTGTATCCACTGTCCAATCATGAACATGATGGGATCAAAAAACAGCTTTTTCCCTTTCAAATAGTGCTAATCAGGAGTTTGATAGAGATATAGCATTGAAAATCAAAAAGAGAGAAATTAAATTCTTAAGTTAAAAACCTTAAAAGATATTTTAAAAGCTTTGAATCATTTAAAAAAAACAAGTAATTATTGTTTACCGGTAAATGTTAATAAGAGAAAGATCATTGGTGATGAAAGGTCATCTCTTGGATAGATCACCATACCAATCTCATCTTGTGAACTTTAGAGTAGCTTATCAAGTACTGAGTAACGACTTGTCTAGGGCCGGCTGCCGCCAATCTAGTGTGTTGCTTGACCATTTTGGGTCAATTGGATAGTGATAGATGAGAACACTGAACTAGTGCCGCTGCCGAGTTAAGTCAATTCCAGATGTAGATCGTCCGTGGTAGACGATTCATTTAAACAATTATGGAACATGGCTGCCTCAAATAAGCTCCATTGGTGTAAACATATGCTCTTGATTTAATAATTGGAACAATTCTATATATTTTTGTGTGATTCTAAATTTTGTATTTTTCACCACCATGAGGCAAGCTAGTAATCAAGGAACCATATCGTCCTTGTTTTCACGAAGTGACGGTAGTGAGGAAAATCGTCACGCAAAGTGAATGCAATTTTTTTTCACTACCGTCACTTCATGAAAACAGCGACGATATATTATCACATTTTCAAAGAACAAGTATATGTTTCACATACCAGACAATGAGAGAACAGAGGAAGGAGCCTTGATAATTATGCTGCATTGTAAACTAAAAGTAAATTGAATTTCCTTTGGTATTGTAAATATCCATATAGATAATTGCAGGATAGGGCAAATATAGATGGACCTGCTTTAAGATCTTGATCATCTCCCTACATGGAATCTCTAACCAAGCGACTTTTGATGAGGATTTCAAACACCTCCACCATTTGACTCCAGTTCAGTGACTTGTCGGTTGTTTGGAAAGTAGAAAGCACTGAAGCCGGTCTTGTGTAAGGTACAAGTTATCAGATGGGGTACTGAGAAAAAATTTTTCTCTCATACCACAGTCAATGTGAATGCACCTATTGACAGGATATACATATCTTTATTCTCTCTCTCTCTCTCTCTCTCTCTAGCAATATGGTGAATATTTGACATCAATGTAATATACGTACAACATTTAGAAAGCATGACTCACAGTTTAACCACCTTTTAAACCATTCAAGCTAATTTCATAATACTGCTTTAACAGATAAAAGTGTAGCTTCACTAGCTTGGAAGTGTAATGAGCAATATAACGAAAAAACAAAGTTAAAACATTTTTCAATGAAACTGTTTATTCTTCTCTTCTGACTTTCACAAACATATTTTGAAAAAAATAAATGGGATTCTGTAGGTGTGTATTTAGATGCACTAGCTGATAATGTTACAATATATATATATATATATATATATATATATATATATATGTAACTTGTCAAATATTAACCCTGTGCTAAACTTGTTATCCATTGTAACATTACTTTAATAGCTCCATTCAAAAATATTTCAAGATAGATCTATGGACACTTCAGACACATAAGGAAATTGTTAGGAAGGAAGATGTAACTCACTGAAGAGGCCGATAAAATATTGTTTTATTCATTCATTGAAATAGTTTAACCCCCATTCTGTTGCCATTGAAGGTCTCCTTCATACAGACTCGCTTTCAAGAGATGTTTATTTTTATGGCACTCTTGTGTTTTACTCCTGGTCATGCGCTGGTGTGATTTACATGGTAGGAGAGAGCTTTGTTTATGACATACCTACTAATAGCAGGGCTATAATCTTTTGTTTGGTGGGGATCATTGGACGTCAATTTATGACTCTGGACAACATCCCGGTGAAGATTTATCGACTGTTTGGCTCTGGATGTGCTTTGCTTTGACCAATTCATATTGAATTGAAATTGAATTGACATTTATTTCAATCATAATCACAATATATATTATACAAAAATAAAAGAACATCATAGCAGGTAACAATATCAAATTACATATAAATAAACATAATAACATAACAAAATTAAAGAAAATATGAAAGCATTAACTATAGTACAAATGAAAAATGGTGCATCTGTAAAAGTCAATAAGGCTTGACAATAGAATGCACCAGGCGCTCAAGTAATAATGACATACGGTAAGCTGTAAAAATGAAAATTTGAAAAGAGGAATTTTGGTGAGGGAGATGAGGTCTTGAAATAGATAACGCATTAAATATACATTATAACACAGAGTTCCGATGGTGGCAAACAAATGATATTACATTCTAATGGATTATTGGAAGTACTTGTTAAAGTAATTAAGAAATTAAAAAATTGTAGAATTTCGAATTGTCTGAATCTTTGAAATATACATTTCGAAATGGAAGGTCAAAATCATTCATCAAAAAATCTTGTATGTAGAAAGAAAGTACATGTTAACATTAAACACAGATCAACCTTAGTTTATCCTCTATCGTGTATAAGCATTCGCCTATATTTTAGGTTTACATAAATCATGATGACATTTCATATCAACAGTTTTGCTGACGAGTCTATGACGGTGAACTTTCGATGTAAATATTATCTGACTCATGATAACCTTTTGAGAAAGAACTAATGAAAGATGTACAAAACTCTGTAGCATGGTTTTAAAGACTTGGAGATTTTTTGTAATCTCTTACTTACGATCATTGCTAAATACTGAAATGACTAATTTTATACTACTTTCATAGAAGAGAAATGAATTTTCTGTGTTCTTATCAGGAAATCTTCTTAAAGACTCCTTATGCATTGTAAATGTTGTAAAAGCATAATGTATTGTTGTTATTGATAATAGTTATAATGATAAATTAACAATAATGATGATATTATTATTATCATTCATTTATTGTTCTTACATTGTATACACGTTCCAAAAATTTGTCATGTTTTGTATATGTTGTATTGCTGAAATGTAATTTGATTTCCATTATGTTGCTGAAGAAAATTAAGTAAATTTGAAGGAAAAAAAATTATATTATTACCGGTATTATTACTAATGTTATTATTATGTATATTTTATAGTTAAGTTGCATCCAAGTGTTGTGATGAGGGAGAGAGACAAAGAGAGAGTAAGAGAAAGGGAGAGAGGGAGAGAGGGAGAGAGGGAGGACCCCTGGGGGGGGGGGGGGGTAGAAACCACACACCCAATAATCATATGTTGGAAAATGATAAGTGGTATAGCAGACTTCTTAGCTCTCAAACTGATATATAGTAAAATCCATGATGATCATTTTGGTGTAAAAACGAAAGAGAAGAAAACACAAAACAAATATGTGTCAGAAACTTTCCAGTTGACATCAACAAGAATCAGTAGAAATCAGTGGTTCCATATCTACTTTAGACAGCATTGTTTGTAAAAGCTTTATCAGTACTAACACGTAGTGCGGTAGGATGGGACTAACACCCAAATGGCAAGCCTAATATAGCCAAATGACATGAAGGCTGTCATGGAGTGTATAAGTGCAATTTCCCCTAATTTTCTTCAAACTACTTGAGGGAAATTGCTTCTTTTCTTCACTCTATGCTTGAAAAGGAGGGGAAATGATGGGAAACTCTGTCTCTGTTACAATTTGAGGACTACTTAGATTGTTGATATATTTAGCTGTGATGGTCTTGTTTTAAAGGGAGAGGTCAGCTTTATACCGTTACACAAAATGAAAATTCAGATTTCAAGATATTGTTAGTCAAATTCACTGATATAAATTAATCAAATGCAAATATAGATGATTATGCTATTCAGCTGTTTTTAAGAAGTAAAATACATGTACATGTATATCATAACATCTTTACCTGTATACTACAAGAATAACTTTGCAGAATCTTGGTATAGCTTGGGACAATAATGATGACTGAAAGGTAAAAAGCTTCTGTAATGAGTGTGTGGGAGAGAGAGAAAGAGAGAGAGAGAGAGAGAGAGAGAGAGAGAAAATGAGACTGTGCAAAATAATGATTGTACTTTTTCTTTGAACAGATATTCTTTATTAGTAGACCTACTCTTCTGTGCTCGTATACATTACATTAGAAATCTCCAATAAATTGCAGGATATTTTCATATATCTTGGAGATCAGGAAAGCAATAGATCTAAAATTGGAAATGTAAAAATAACACTTGAGCTTTAAAAAGATACTCATATACCCTGTTATAGCATGTTTATATTAAGAAAACAGGAAATGAGAAACATTTTAAAGGTGTGAGAAGATTCACTTCCACCTTCAGATTTGATGCCAAAACTCCATATTCATCAACAACACCGAGTAGTTGTTGTATGACTTGGGGATGATAACTTTTGATTTCATTTTGCCCACACTTGATTTCTTGAAACATTGGTTGTCTTTATTAACAAGAAGCAGATCTATAGTAAAGAAAGAAAAAACGATGATAATAATTCAGTGTAAATGTGCCATTGCTGTAATCAGATCTTTGTTAAAAAATATGATCATTCATAATGATGGGGATATCTGTGGGGATGGAGATGACAACATTTTTAGCCTCTGTGTCTGAATGTGAGAATTACCTCAGCTCAGCATTGCTGTGCAGGCGGTGGTATGCAAATTCAAGAGAAGGGGACTGAGATTGAGGTGAGGGTATAGATTGAGTACTTGATAGCTGCATGTCACTTATACCCTGATCTTTGTGTGATGTAATGGGGTCCGATTCCGACATCACAAGTGGTTTTACTTACACCCCAAAAGTGCGATGACATTTCCAACGATGAGCTGATACACTTATTTGGGATAGCACCTCCCTGCCCATTACTTTTGAATAAGATACATGGTCTTACTTTATGTCAGGACAGCTGAGGATTTATTTTGGGCATCTTGTCCCTTTTAGGGCAGGTTTCCTTTAAGCTTTTAAGGTGTGTGGGTTGGTGTGACTTCATCTCTCAATGCTTCATAATATCTACTTCTGTCTCTCTGGGGGGGGGGGGGGAGAGAATGTACTGATTTATCCCTTGTATATTGCACTTTAAACTCTTGTTTCTTTCCTTTTTGCAATAATAATTGTATTCATCACAGACAAGTGTGGTATTTTAGTGATTCCTTGTATTTTTTTTTAATTCCACATGAAATAGAACTTATCTGTAGACTAATGTCCTTCAGCAAGACATTGATCTACATTTGCCACTCTCCACCCAGGTGTTAAATGGGTAGGATGCGAAAGCTGTGCTTAGATTAGCAAGTGTGCGCTTGTAAAAATGACGCCTGGCTGGAATGCTCCCCAGGGAGTGGAGAATGTGCGCACATTGTGTGGGGGCAAGCCTGAATCCGATGACAGGGGTAATAATATATATATATATATATCTGTAAAGCGCTTTGAGAGGGCCTTCGGTCCTGAAAAGCGCTATATAAGAACTAGCTATTATTATTAATATCATAGATTGTACCAATTTTTTTCTATGCATTTTAGATGTTGAAATATTTCATTCAGTTTTCATTTTCTTGGTCATAAAATCCTGATTCTCATAACACTTCTCATTAATTTTGCTTTTTAAGATTGTCAGTGTTTCTTGATACCTGCAACAGAGAAATATGGTTTAACAATCATGTATGATAAGGCCATTGATGCTAGACACCCAAAGCTGAATGTACAAACTAGACAACATTTAGAATTCCAAACCCTTAGCAAGTAATGGCCTCAGCGGCCTCCCTATCTCAATGGTATGGCTTCATGTTGAGAAGATGATGAGCAAATTGTCAGGTTTGTGTTGTCAGTAAGATGATTGGTCTTAATGGATGTGGTATGAGAGAAGTCCTGTAACAGTTACATATCGGCAATGGCTGCATTCACAATGACTGTGGTATGAGAGTGGGACAGGATAAATCTTCAGGTAATGCTCATATTTTGTTTGTACTTCCACATAGCACTGATGGCAATCTCTATGTCAAAGATGTTGATTCCTTTTTGAAACTTTTTTGAAAATCATTATTTTAGACACTTATATGAAATCATAAATGAACCTGTATCTAACTGCCCTGTCTCTGGAGTGGTTCAGAATTTTCATGAAGATAACAAGAACTCTACTGAAAATTTAAAGTTTATGTCATTCTATTCTTCTCAGAACTCCATCTATGACTTTTACCATACACAATACCTGCTTCAGTGCTTTCTACTTTCCAAACAACCGACAAGTCACTGAACTGAAGTCAAATGGTGGAGGTGTTTGAAATCCTCTTCAAAAGTCGCTTGGTTAGAGATTTGATGTAGGCAGATGATCAAGAGCAATCTAAATACTCTTTGCCTGATTGACTCATTAAATATGAAACATTCTCTACTACAACAAAACAATGATAAAGATTGTAAAATTGTATCCAGTTGATTAGAAGCTGAGCTGGTAGACCGTAAACTGAGCATTTGCTTTCATTTTTTTGAGTGCCTCTTGATGGGCACTGATCTAGGACTCTTAGCTGACAAAGTATCTCTTCTCCATGAATTCTAATTGGATGTGAAGCTGTAGGTCCCCTGGGAATCGCCTTACAATGTATTTATACCACTTTCTGTCTATAGCTGGGTGGCATGGCTATTTGTGTGGGAGGGAAGATGTGAATTATTAAAGTCTAATTACTGATGGATAGTTTGTTCTCATCTACTCCGCATCATGCAGGATGACTGCATCCCTCCCTCGCTGATCAGTGTATGGCTTCCACCTCGTTTCCTAATCAAAGTCCTTCTATCCGCATCAAGGTAGAATGATTCTCCTCATTCTACTCACTTTGTCCTATCGCAAAGAAGCTGTTTAAATTTGATTTGTAAAGTAGCGGAGTGGAATGTAGTGGTATGCAAAGATACATCCGGCATGTGTTAGACATAAAAGTTGATGATATCGCTGAATTTGAAAGTGTAGTTTGACATCTGAGTGACATTTCTAGTAATATATAGTATAACTAGGGTTTTCTACTATGGATATTGGTTTTTACCTCTCTATAATAGAATCATAATTTTCTATAGTTACATTTATGTATTTTGTGTTCTGGATTTTTTGTTATGTATCAGTATAATTTGTTTGGATTTAGATCAGCATATTATCAATCAGTTAATCAATTAACAAAAATCTATTCAAAGTTACAAAAAGATCAGCATTATGCATGTTATTGTTTCAAAAATATTTTGTTGAAGCTTTAAAGTCTTTCGAGTCTGAAGTCTGAAGTATCTATTTCTACCATTACCAGAACTCAAAATTGTAATGAAACTAGATGTAATGTTCTATACATGAATACCGGTAGCTACTTTTAGTCTCTTTCAGTGAGAAATAGTCAAAGAGCATGTGCGTACATCCATTTTTTTTTCTGGGAAGATTGTCTAAATATTATGATGTGGGGGAGTTTTTTACATCATAAAACTAGATGCGTTGAGGCATGATTTATTGTCAACAGCTGTTATGATCTTGCGCTATTTTTGTTTAAAAGTTCAAAATCATGACCACAGAGATCTACATGTAGTGAGGGTTTAATGACTGAGATGAATCATACATACAGTTTCTTCATTGCCAACAACTCATTGTTTATCATGACTTTTTTTCTGTTCATGGTTATTTTAGTAGCACTTGGGAACATATATGAGTATCTGCACATTCAGTTATGTGCCGGAGCCCATGGGTACATATTTATACAGACCGCAGATGATAGCCAAGGATTGTACATTACTCGTCTCGTAACGTGTTTCATTCTACATTCTAAATAGACAATGTTATAAAGTGAATGCTGATCATTATATCTAATTGTTTTCTTCTTTCTTTCTCTGTTTTCATCCCTTCAATATGTTTCGTCACTGCTTCTTTTCTTGGATCATGATGAATCAGGTGAGTAAACTATTTTATTTTGAAGTCATTGTGATTGTTAGAGCTTTCAGAGAGCTATACCCACTAATGATAGTTTTTGGCTAGTAGATAAAAGCAAAGTGATTGTATCTTTTGAGAGGAATGCAAGTATCTTTCTTTTCAGCACATTTTCTTCTTCTTCAAAATACCAGGTATTGTCAGATAAACCACTGTTTAAATCTTTTGGCAGTCTTGAAAATTCGTTTTGTCTAATTCTAACAAGATACCGCAACAGATGAAGTGCTTTTCTCAAGATCCCTTCAGGTCAATCATCGCAAGAGTGCGCTTCTTTAAAAGTCACTGGGATGCTAGTGGTGATTCTTACACATACTCCTTGTAATCCTTGTTGCTCTTAAAATGTGGAATGCTGAAGGAGTGATTAACCCTCCAGAACTCTTGGTCAAGGTCAAGGTGAGAGGATGTCTAGAAACCTTGATGATCCCTAATGAGCTAGTCATTGCGATGCATGCACAGAGCATTGAAGAATCTCCCTAGGCCTGTCTTCATCAGCTCGAGTTTGCCAAATAGCCCACTATTTCTGATTTGGGAAATAAGCCCGAAGTTACAACTCGCATCTTCATCAGCTCAGAACTCGAGCTCAAGATATTTTGCTCAGCGTTTGCGCATAGTGCGAGTCTTTGAGCTGGTGAAGACGCACCGGACAAATAGCAAGATATTTTGCAAACTAGCTCAAGGTATCTTGGGATGATTTCCCGAGCAAATAGCCCGCTATCTGTGCCTTCACCTGCCAAATTGCCCGCTATTATATGATCTCGGCTAATATCAAGGATCAGAAATATCAGGCTATTTGGCAATGTGGAGCTGATGTAGACATACCTTCTGTCTCTTTTTCATATTAGCAATGCTTCTGGAAAATAGTTCACAGGAAACTCTGCATCATATTGCAATGTTGTAGGATCTTCTAAAAAAATATTCCTGCATTCTAAATCAAAGCTGATGAAATGGTCTTTGCTAACATGTATGCCTACATAATACTGTACCTTCTGAGTTAATATCAAAATAGATGAAAGAGGCAAACTGCAAAGTTTAAGACAACAACTTTTACAAGTCATTATGTTTGATAGTTGAACTTTTGATCTCAATACAAAATATTAACCTTCAAAATTGCTAAGTTTGGAGTTAAAGATATAGTACTGAGATCTAAAACTTCAAAATGTAAACTTTGTATCACCAATAAAAGTGAAATGTCATCATAATGGTTTTCATTTTGCATGTTGAGGGAGAAATATGTATCGATATGAATTTTTGAAATTCACATTTCAAATGTTCAGTAGTACCTTTAATAGTCTTTCTGTTGATAGTCCATGGACCTTACCTCCTACCTAACAAGCAACGGAGTGGTTGCTTTCTAACATAAATTAGACCAGGAGCTTTCAGAGCCAGAAGGCAATGTAAATATTGGTGTAATAGAAGAAGGTATGGATTAACATGCGCAGGCACACGGCGTATAGTCTGACATCCAGCTAGTGTGATTGGGCTTTTAGTGTTATTGTTATGCCCTTGCTTCAACGAACATAGCCACATTTCTTGCTTTCATTGCTGATTTGAATTGTGAGAGATGGAAGAAATATGACATAGATCAGGAATATAAATCCAATAGAACATTAAAGAGATATCAGAGCATGGAAATAAATCTCTTTGTCATCAGATAAAGAGTTTGAAGAAAATTTCTGAAGAAGGAGTTCATGATTTTTCTTCATATATCTTGAGAAGTAGACTATATATATAGTTATCATCTCCATGTTTTGGTAGGCTCCAGGGCTTGTCTTCATCAAGTTGTCTTCTAACCTTCATCCAATCTTAAAAGGGACCAGTCACTTTGAAATACTGTGCTCTAAATGTTAGACGTTCCGTACGACTATGCTATATGAAATTATCTGAACTTTAAATGTTTTTTTCTGTGAAGACATATTGAGAGTTTAAAAACACTTTCTGTAAAATAATGTAAAAGAAACTTGTGAATAGACAAGTCAACATACACACACTGTATGATGGTCCAAGAAGTCTTTGTTTTGAAGTGTTTGCCAGTGCTACAAGGCTACCTGATATATAATCTTAGTGGAAAGTGAACCAAAGACTCTTGCTTTTGTTTTGTTTCATAGCCATTGCTTTGATGGAAAGAATCTTTGTAAAGTAGATAGTGTTAAATGATGAATTACTTAATTTTTTAAAGAATGGTAGCAGTCTTTCGAGAAAAAATCATTATACAATTATTATATATACAACTATTAAGTGTTCTCAGATTCCATCATATTTTGCACTAATTGATCAAACTATAATATTGTGTCTTTTAAGCTCATAGGCATGGCTGACATGATTTTTATTTCATTTTATTTCATTTTTTAATGTTATATGCTTCCTTATGATTGTGAATATAGTATTTTGGTTGAGCGAATAGAAACGTTATATGTGCTATACAAGAACTGAATATTATTAATGTTTGTTATTAAGAGAATTTCAAGGAGCTCCCAGTCAGTCACAGTGCTCCTGACATAAGAGATGAATAGGTTTGGCCGGGAGAGGTTGAGGTAGTATAGGGGTAATGCCCTCACCAGCTGGGGTTCTCCTGACCTAGTTCCTTGGTATAATGACCCAAACACCACGAGAAGCACGTCCCTTAGACCACTCTTAACATATTCATTGAGAGCAGGTAGAGAGAGAGATTGAATGGTGTGTTTATTAAACCATCACCCAATATAGCAAGAGATGTAGCCTATGGTGAGGTACTGTATAAGAGGTCTTTGCTCCGGGCAGAGCAATTTCTGGTCATTAATCCATTGTAAATATTTAGCTCATGTTTGATAATATTTAGGTACAGTGAATAGGAAAATAGTATAGTATGGTCTGATTCATATTGTTGTGGGGAGGCTCAGTGCCACCATAAGTTAGAACAGAGACATTTTATACGACAGATCTGTGGTTTGAGTACCAATGCATTGTAGTGATATTCTTTGGTGTATTGGGTCACTGTCTTAGCAGATAATTTGGAAGTCGTAACTTGGTTTCATTGCCTTGGTAAGAAACATTACTCTGTATCCAAGGAAGGATCCAAGGATAACTTGGGACATTTTAGCTGGAGGGTAGTAGTAGTATTCAGCACTTTGTATCCAAGGGGAAAATGCATTATTTTAGGTCCAACTGCTTTATTTATGATAATTTTAATAATGATAATTTGTTACATATGATATAAAAAATACATTACGAAGACTTCAGTTCCAAAACATTTTCCTGATGTATGTAATATATTTGCATCTAAATGTACTCATTCCCATTTTTTTTCGTAGCTCAAATAAATTGTCTTTCTTATTGGAAATTTTTCTTTCATATACCGGTAAAGATAATCATGAAAAATTACTAAGTTTCCTAAAGTGTCCCATCCAATTTTGTGTGTTGTCAAAAACATGTTACATCCATATAACAATGGCCTCTCCTTAGGACTTACCAATCAGACACAGAAGACTACTTTAACGAGAAGAAAGTTCATCAAACAGATTAGAAACAGCTGAAATGGGGAATTAATCTGACAACTAGAGATTACAAGAAAAAGTACAAGAAAGTATGAATAGAATATTTACACTTCCAAGATTCAAAGAAATATATCTCATGGAATACAAGTGATACTTCATTTCAAGTCTCTCGCCTTGTAGTCAATCCCTCATGATCTAAACTATGTTGGGATTATAGAAGACTCTTTAATTGCATCATTTAATGTCTAGAGAGAAGTGATTTGATTGCTACGAGATGAGATGGAGTCAATTATGACACCTTTCAGCCATCACTCTCAAGCCTTGTTTATGATGGATATTCTTACCAGCTGCATTTATCCCGCAGATACTAGCACATGTGGGACTACAGGGTGCTATCTTTACTCACATTATCGCTCTAACTGGTTTCTTTCATGGTTGCATTGCTTGAAGAATAGCAGCCTGAAATAGACACCAACCCTTAAGGAGTGATAATGTAATGGTGTCAGAACTGTGTTGTGAAATATTAATATTAAAAGGTTTACTGCCCTTAACCAATACTTTGCAGCAAAAACCTCTTCTCTGTACTCATCAGGGAAAAATGTACCCCAATCTTTGTGTTATTTTGTAGCAGACCTGTCACTCGTTTGAGAATGAGAAGGGCCAAAAGTCTAAAGAAAAAAATACACTTAAGGCCCCTCTCATTCTAACTTGGTGTATTCTTCTTTGAATACTGATGATGATAACATAGCATGATTATCATGGATGCTGATGATGCAGTGAAATCTTCAATGAGATGAAAAGTGTATTATGATTATGAATCCAAGCATATTGATACTTATATTCAGGATAAATTAAATTCTTTTAAAGGGTTAATCTGTTAAGTTTTTATGATGTTATGATTATTAATTGTTTTTTAAAGAAAAAAGTCATAAGGAGGCAGTCCCAATGATGCTATACAGTTATATAATGGTGGAATAATTCAAATTTATTATCATTTTCCCAACAAACATCCTATAAAAAAGGTGCTTTATTACAGGATAATACTCCTTGGAATAAATGGATGATTAGTCAGAGATTTCAATAGCATATTTGAAAGTTGGTGCTTGTAAAAGCTATTTGCTAATTTTCAGAAACATTTATATAGTTACCTGAAATGTTTATTTCTTTTGTGAAATGTAGTGAGAAGGTAATGAGGCAAAAATAGCAAGAAAATGTATCATTTTATTTCATGTTCCTGACATCGTCCTTGTAATAGTTGTGTGATTTATGACAACATTATGCAGCTGCAGGTTTCCCACGCTTTTGGATAACATAGTTTGGTAGAACCTATTTTACACTTGAGACTGTCTCCCTTATTTGAATGTGTGAATGATTCTTTCCCAGGAGAAAATAGAACAAAAATCTCCCTGGATTTTACTCCTCCTTGTATCCTGTAATTTTTACACAGGTGGGACTAAGTATCAAACTGATGCATGTTTAATGAGTATAAGGAGGAAAAACAGATGTACAGTGCCTTTATACAAAAAATCATTTCTTATCATAACTCCCTGTTAAGAACATGAACATGTTATGCAGTTGTATGTCAAGAGTAATTTGAAAGCACTGTTAAAACAAGTTTGGTATATATATATGCTAAAATAAGGGGATGTTACATAAGTACATGTATATAATTATTTACTGAAATAAAATGTAGCGAGAAGTCACATGAGTAAGAATGAATAGGAAGTTCACGATTAAGTGCGCATCAATAGCTACAGTGTGCCTCCCACTAATATCTACAGCACATGGCTAAGACAACATGAAGCCCATGTATGATTGAAATGACATTGAAAGCAATCATGACAATAGTTTGTGCAGCTAATAATAGCAATATTAATGGTATAATTAGTATGCTTGCTCTCTCTTTGACTGCGTTACCGGAAGAAATAATCTAATTGTTGAGAGGATGATTTGATTTCTAGATTCCATCCAGTCTAGCTGTTCATTTCTGATGACCCTGATCATCGTATGGCCTTGGTCATACTGAGATACAAATCAACAGGGAAATGTTTATTTAAAGGAGACTAATGTAAAGTCAAAATTTGGTATGAAGGATGAGATGTTGTTTACCCAAAGTTATTGCAGAGAGTACAGATATTGTTAGTCATAGGTGATTTAAACCTGCAAATATCCTTGTGCCCTTGAACATTTTAAATTGAGTACAACACATTTAAAGACTTTATGATTATCTTTATTAATTTCATCATAATCGTCATCATCATCATCATCATCATCATCATCATCATCATCATCATCATCATCATCATCATCATCATCATCATCATCATCATCATCATCATCTCATCATCATTATCATCATCATTGTTGTTGCAACGATTACTTCTATAAATAGTACTATTGTAGTTATAGTACGTAGTAGTTTTCAATTGTTATTGGTACCTGTTATAGAAGAATATTGTCAAAGTGATTTCAAGAGTTCTTTCACCACTCACAGTCTAAATTAACTGTTGTCATGGTAGCTAATGGCTAAGCCATATAATCTTCTTAGTATTGAAAGCATATTGAATAAAAACAAACACAAAGTACAAAGGGATTTTCTATAAAATGAAAATGAAAATGAAAATAATGTATGCATGATGAACATATTTTCACATTGCATGACAAAACCAATGTTTTTGCCAACTTAGTGTCATTAGCCTATGATATGAACACAGCAACCCACTGTACCTTTTCTATTGGTACTTAACCAAATCACTGAATCACTTGTTTAAACCCAACCGCTTACTTAAACACAGCATCTACTGTTAGCCATGCCATCGGTAATGCCTCCACCTCTATGGGTAATATGAACACAGCATCCACCTCTAGCCATGCCATGTGAACGCGACATCCACTGGTAGCCATACGATGGGTAATGCCTGCACCTCTAACCATGCCATGGGTAAATAACCGCTGACAGTCCGGTTGGTTCATCCTGCAGGTGGAAGCATTAGACCTTAGTTCCCTCAGGGATGGGACTACTGAGAGATGAAACCTTTAGGTCTTATCCACTTTACATTGAGCATCTTCAAGGTCATACCAGATACTCTATACACTTCAGTCTACATTCATGATCGTATCCACCATACACACCCACGTATGCAAGTCTCTCAGATGACAATAACCTTTCCAGCTATTCAATCCATGTATTGGAAAACAGTATTGTGAACTGTTTTTTAAACATTTCGTCGCTGTTTTCACGAAGTGACGGTGGTGAAAAAAAATTGCATTCACTTTGCGTTACGATTTTCCTCACTACCGTCACTTCGTGAAAATAGGGACGATTTATTTGATTTTGCCAAATGCTTTTTAAATAGAAGTGGTTACTTTTAATATAGCATCCTTATGTTTCTCCTAAAATCCATGCTGTGAGTCAATAATGCTTTCATATCTTCATGAGATGGTATAATACAGTCAGCCCTGCTTTAGTGACCACCTGTACATAAAGACCACCTTCCTATAAAGACCGTTGTTCTTGTCTCCCTTGGGTGGTCTTTATAGATAGGTTTCACTCTATAACCTTCCAAATTGATTGTATCAACTCATCCTACTTTTAGGAATAATATAATTTTATATCACATTGTTTTTATTTCAATCTTACTATAGGAACATATCACTGATTTTGTGGTTATTTTTCTCTCCCAACATTCACTCCTCTATTCATTTTATCAGTGGTTCTTTCAATCCTCCTCTCCTCTGCTTTTTATACCCTCTCTATCTCTCTCTCTCTCTCTCTCTCTCCCTCCCTCCCTCCCTCTCTCTCTCCTTTTCTCTCTCTTTCTCTCTCTCTCTCTTCTCTCTCTCTCTCTTTCTTTCTTTCTTTCTTTCTCCCCCTCCCCCTCTTTCTGTTCTTCTGTATTTTCATTCTTCTCAGTCTCTGTCATTTTGCCTATTTTAGATTGAAATTACCTCTTTGAAAAAAAACATGTGAAGCTACAGTGATCTGCCCTGTCACAGTTTAAGAGAGAGAGAGAGAGAGAGAGAGAGAGAGAGAGTCTATCTTTAGAAAGCCATTACACTTGACTTGTTTAAAGCTCTTTTCTCTCCGAATGACGGTCCTCTACAAGTAACATATCTGTTTATAGATGCATTATGGGATAGTGGTCTTTCCGAGAACCTGTAAGTCACTGTTCTTTCATAATCATCCCAGTTCTCCTAGCGTCTTATCTCCTTTTCTGTTTGTTACAGGTATTTTTAGTCCACATGCATTAAGTGGCAGGAAAGGGTCAAAACAAACTGCAAGAATAATATTTTGAAAACAAACTCATAAAATCCATTTGGCCCTCAATAATGGCTAATGTTATTAAGTTTTTAATATTTTTATTGAAGCAATTTACTTGTAAGTAGGTGTAACATATCATAGAAACCCTGTGTCACTATGCACTAAGCAAAAATATTTCAAACTGGTTGATTTCAGGCCCTCCGTTTCTACATCCCTTGTGATTTGATTATATCATAGATACTAAGCATATATGGTTATACACAATCATATACTGATAGAAGGGGATGGTAACAGATCTGTCATATCTTCCAGCATAGTGCTACTGGTTCAAAGGCAATTGAGTGAATCTAATAAGACAGCTTTTCTCTCTTGGGACTCCTCTATTCAGTCAGGTAGAAACCTGAATGGGTGTAAGATGACCCCTTTGTGAAGATGGGGGGGGGGGGGGGGGGGGGTTATGACGGTGAAATAAAGGACATGTGAGAATTAAATCAAGGTGTGGTAGTATAGAATTACATGTACATTGCATCTTCATTCGTAGGCTACAATTCATGATTGCATAGAGAGCATGCATGCGTGTGTGATATAGTAATTGCTGAGCATTTATCTCTATAGGTTTATCCAGTCTCATTATTATAGTATAAGAGATGTTTCAAACTATTATGATTACTTTTTAATTAGTCTATTGTACTGTCAATCATACATACTGTTAACAACTAAATTATTCATACCCCTTGCAAATTGGATGTGTTTGTGTTTTTTGCAACTCTAGAATGAAAAGTGGACTGGTGGAAGTAGGGCCTTTGTTGAATATTTTTAGTTGTGAGCTTTAATATGTCACATTCTTAATATTTGTTTTCACATACCGGTACTTAACAAATTACAAAACTTGGTAAGGGTATGAACAACTTAGTTGTTGACTGTGTATGTAGTGTTATTATAATATAAGAGATGTTTGAAACTGTTATGATTAATTTGTTTATTTATTCTGTTGTACTGTCAAGCATACCCATGTATTTTAGGGTATTTGGACAACACGGATGAGTTCCAACTGTCCAGTCAGAATCTAGGCACCATGATATATGATAGCTAGAGAGGGTTTTTAGTTAGTGAAGTTAATCAGTGATATATTGAGGCTTGTAAGGTGTGACCATAGCAAGCAATGTAGTGTTAGTCATGTCAATGTAATTGAATTGGGAAGGGCAGGGAGTCAATAATGACCATCGGCAACGGCGATGACCTGCTAAGAGTCTTCATGAAGTGGTAGATGAGAGTATACACTGATTAGTATAGCATGGTGTACTGACTTTAAAGGTAAATACCTGGTATACCTGGATTTGGTGTCCTGCAGAATATGTCATGAAGGTGTTTAGAGAGCATAGCGAAATGGAGTGGCACAAAAAGATGTGACCAGGGTCCTGTTTCACAAAGCCTTTATTCTATGACAAATGACATAATTCCGTGACAAATCTGCTGATAACCAATCAGAAGCAAGAATTTCAGTAGCTTATAACAAAAACTGTAATTTGTCACTGATGACAAGTTTTGTGAAATGGGGCCCAGATTGCAAATTGCATAAAAGTTGGAGATGATTGTTGAATAAATGTTCATATTTGACATATCTGAATCAAAGTTTGGTTAAGATTAAGCCTCATCAAGGTAATACATGTATTTACCAGCGCCATATCCTAACAATGTGATGCTACCTCTGTCTGGTAACATAATGATTTTCAACAATTATGCATTTTTATGTTCCGGATGCTTCTTATGTCCCTCTACATTTCGCTAAAGATACCATACTCTCAATGTGAATAGTATTTGAAATCACACAATATCCCCCTCAATAGGCCACAAAAGAAAGGGAAAAAAACCCATTCGCAATAAAACACAATTTGAAGTGATTTTCTAAACACTGACACCTGTATTCATGAGAGTTTCTTTCGAAGAGTTCTGTGTCTGTTCGATAAAAATATTTTAGAGATTGAATGGGTATCAAGCAAGTGTCAGCAAATTCTGTTTGAATGCACTGGACCATAATTGATACATTTGGAATGTTACAGAAGTAGATCAGAGGTGATTAAAAAAAAATCTATTTAAAACCTAGCCTGAAAGAAAAAAAGTTTAGAGGGGACTGGTGGTACATGAAGTATATAATTACAATAGAAGACAGACTGTGTTGATAGACTTCTGTGCTTATAAATTTTGGATATAAATCTGTAAGCGTTCACAGGCCTGTATTTCAAATCATTAGTAATTGCATCCCTTGCTGAAACATTAAATGCTCATCATTATTTTTGAAACATTCATGCTGAGAGTGTAGCATAAGTGATGCACCAGCTAAGGAATATAAATGATTTTTAGAAAGATTTATGAAATTATTATAAACAGCAGGTATACTAGAGGTTGAATATTCTGGTTGGTAGCTAGGTGTCACACTGAATTTAAAAGAAATATACAAATCCACTGATAATCTCCTTTAGTTCTGTCAGTCTCTCTACCAATCACTTCACTCATGATCCTATTTTTCTACCTATTTACCATTTAATATTCAACCATCTTTTGTCTATTAATCGAACGTTTAACTGATATCATTTCCACCTGTCAATTCATATCAGGTAATTAGTCCTTATTCTCCATTAGTATTTCAAAGACCATGTATAATTCTATCTGAACGACGAACCAAGTGAACATAATGTACATACGTCTTGTGATATAGCTTTGATCTGATTTGTCTTGTGAAATGACTTCCTATTTCTGGCTGGCTTCCTTACCAATCAAATCTCGGTTTAATCAGCCACGAAGGATAGGTTGCCGATTTAGGTCATGGACAGCTTTCATGCATGAAGTATAAAATATGAATTGAAGATGTATATTTAGCTTACACCTTGTAAAGGAAGGTCAGGTGAGACTTCAAACGTTCTCTAATAAAGACTTCATGTTTTACGTATGACCAAGCTTGATTAATCAACTTCATGTTCCTAAAGTATAGACTACTTTAATAATTAGTTTTCTATGAAGTTAAGAATAATTATTCTTTTCACTCCAGGCTATTGATTCAGTTAACACACATACTCATCGCACCCTAACTAACATCCTATATCCGTAGGCACGCTTCTGTGTAAAATAGTGCTAAACATCAACCCTATCCAATCCCGATCTATTTTTAGAAACGGGACCACCTTTATTAAAAAAAGATGGAGAAAAGAAGATCTCCCTACCTAAGAGATGGACGAGTGTAATATATCACTCGTTGAGTGGCAAGGAATTAGTCGCTTACTTCAGTCTACTTCTTTCAAGGCTTGGTGTGACGTCAGAGGGGTGAACCTTCTGTCCGCTAATTAAGCTGTCAGGAGATATTACTGGCTTGAAGCATTCACCTTGTATGGTCCACGTTGAGCTGCGCTGGACAATCAACAACCCTGGCTTCAAATGGACAAACAAGAAACAATTCCAGCTTTGAATTGCAGAAATAATCAAGGATTGATGACACTGCTAAATTACAACTTACAAAGCCACAAGACAACGAACTGATAAGCTAACAAAGCTGCTTATTTAGATTCCTTTTGGAGACACAATTATTTCTGCCTTGTTTTATTGCCTTTCATTTTATTGCCTTTCTCGCCCACACATCTTAACAATAATGAGAACCCACATCCACGTTGGTGTGGAGCAAGCAAGTGTACATGCATTCATTTCACAGTGATTTTCTAGATACCATTAAATTTAGCATGAAATCAAAGTGATTTGCCAAATATCTAGTTGATGAATAGCAAGATAAATAGTTGTCATAAATTATTACTTTTCAAATTGAGTATCAAGTAACTGAGAAGAGAAAAAAACTGTGATTACTTGGTCGCAGTTGATTTAGTTGATATCAATTTTTACTGTAGCACCAATATTACAAATAATTAATTTTTTTCATTTTTAGTTATGGTTCCCTATTCACTTTTCATCTTCAGACACATACTTTTCTGTTATATTTAATTTCACAATTCGTTAATCTTTATTGCATTGCAAGGATAATGAAAAGCCTTTCTTAGCCCCTTAGTATTATTTTATCCCTGTATTTAAAACTGTAAACTAACCAAAACAGAACAAAACAGAAAAAAAGATATTGTCAGTGTAAATCTGGAGATTTCAAAGGACTGCCAATCTTGCATACATTCCTTTTAGACCATGTCATAATTATGACAGAAAACATTTATCTACAATGTATAGCATGCTCTTTCTTGGTTTATATTATTCAAGATTAAATAAATGTCTTTTTCAAAAAATTATTCTGACACAGTGATGGAGTATTATGATGTACGCTTACTTGGACAATCACTGAGGATAAAAACATTAGAAGCTATGAGAACTGAAGCAATATAATTTCAATTCATAATTCCCATTCTTATTTATGCTGTAAAACCTTGATCTTCTGTTGAAACATGAGAGCTCTCTGCCAAATCTAAAGGCATTAATATTCTGAGAGTGACTCTTGAATATCTTGAGAGGTATTGAAATAATGCATTAATAATGAAATGTTCAAACACTGCACACAACTTGTTCACATTTGCCCAAAACCTATTGAAATAGATTGAATTCAATCAAATTTGTTAAAGCTATTTGAAATTGAGACATATAGTTTAAGTTGGTCATGTACACCTTTCCAATATTTCATATTTTGTTCAATGTTTAAAATGTTGTATTCTGAGTCCATGTTTATTGTAAACAAAATTGCAAACAACAAAGTTTGCACCCTGAGACCTGCTCTTTATTCTTCTAGTAATACCCACAAAAAGAGCTGTTTATGTATGTTGCATAAACATTAAAATGGAATTAAGATGGAATTTACCTCCTACAACACAGGAAGTGTCAGGATACTTTCAAAATGTCTCAAAGCAAAACCAAAGATATTTTTCAAATTGGGCAACATCTTGCTAAATGTCAAAAGGGTGCTGACGCATTCTGAAATTCCATGAACCTACCACTCTTAACTGGCTTACATTGAGTCAAGGAGCAAGGCATTGTATATATCATAAGGTGTTTGAGCATGTGCCGGCCCCCTCATATTTAATCTGTTTTGCTTGATAAATGCTTTCTCTTGCCTAGTTGATGAGCATTCATCTTTTCACTAGTGTGTAAAGGGTGACAAGAAAATCTAAGCTTTTTACACACAGTTTGAACAGGTATCACCATCATGAATAGGTAATAAATGATTTGTGTTTTGTCTAAATTGATATAATTATGAAAATACAGTCTTTGTAGAGTGCATAATAAATATTCAGTTTCTCTAGGTACTGTGGAATATAATGCGTAATTACATGCTACTAAATTAAACATTCTACAAAGTAAGGATATGTAAGTAAATTTAAGATAAATGAATTATATAATACATATTACATATTAAGTCAAATACAAATAACATCTTTACAAAGCTAAGGTAATTATAATTATTGTTTAGTTAATGAGATGGAAAATAAATTGTATATGATTCCATGAAGTATCTGGGCATCAGTGTTGCCAAGTTTGGACTTTTACAACAACTTGTTAGTAACCCAAAACAGGTCTAGCTCCTCAGATGAAAATAGCCAGAAGTTAAGAGGAAAGTAGGATAATATAATTTTGTTAAAATGAGAAAGAACAGAATGCATGCTACGAAGATTGGATTTGAATAAGGAGGAAAAAAATACTATTGACGTCACTGTTACACATGGAAGCCTTTGATGTAGTTGAATCTGACACAAATGTACAACTGACTAAATGAATTTTGAAATGTGTAATGTTATAACCTATCCAGATAACACTATCTGTACGAGTGTAACATCATGAGATGATAAAAGGGAGATATAAGATGACATAATGCACCTGTCTGGGTACCTATAGTAGAGGAGATAGAAGCATGCTTGAGCAATAAACACACTCATTGCAGACTCTGGGTGCATTCAAGCCACACTTTTTCACCCAAGAAACACGTTTTTCAAAGACGTTTAGTTTAAAACACGGTTGCGTTCACGCGATTTTCAAGCGATTTTTCGTCGGTCGTAAAAATAAATGTGTTTAAAAACGCAAACATGAACGATTGCGTGCAGTAACCATGTTTTTTAACGGCATTTTGATTTGTGATTCATGTTTGTGATTCTAGCTTCAAAAAATTGCTTGAACGCACCCTCTATCGGGCAGGTGGTCAACGTCTTATCTCTCGTTTTCAATCCTTGCAGTATTTATAGATTAAAGTGCAAACTTGTAGCACCATTCCGAGTGGTTTTTCATATGCTCAGTCAATGCATGGTGTATGTGCTGTCATGAATGCATAGTGTATGTAGTCACGGATGCATCTCCAATGCATGCCTTTCCTATTCTGTATGAGTATGGGTATCTCTTCTTGAGCAGTCTTTAACTAATGAGTGTATTGAATTGCGATGGTCATAGAATTTGCATTTAAATCAATATTTGAATACCATAAATCTCTGTGTATAAGGCGCACTTTTTTGCCGCCGAAAAAAATTGAAAGTCGGGGGTGCGCCTTATACACAGGTACAGAATTTTTTTTTTTTTTTTTTTAATTTTTTTTAATTTTTTTTTTTTTTTTAGTTTCGATTTATGGCGCTATGCCTGGCAATGTCTCCCAGCTCAGTAATCAAGTGTGTTGACTCACCACTCAGAAACTACAACAACACTCAAATTTGTCTGTCGTCTTGGTTTGAAAGTAATCTTTCTAATAGATTTCAATATGTAGTTTATAATACTTCCTCAAATATATTTTTCTATAACAAATGGTGTACCACAAGGTGCACCATTGGTACCATATGTACTCTTTTGTTTTTAATTTACATTAATGATCTTACACATTCTTCTAAAAACTACATTGTTACTATTATTTGTGACAAGTTCACAAGCACAATTTAGCGCTTCAACTGCACCTCGATGTAAAATGAAGGTCCTTCCCCGCGTGGGTTTTCGGCAACAAAACAACAACAACCAAAAAACAAAAAAAACAATTTTTTTTTTTTTTTTTTCTTCCCCAAAATAGGGGTGCGCCTTATACACAGGTGCGCCTTATACACGGAGATTTACGGTAAGAATGCAGTACTGATGAGATATACTGTCAAGTTCACGTAATGACTTTTTGGGGGGCATTGTAATGTTCATCATGATTAGTTTTATGTTCATTTTAATGAGATGTTTAAACTTTCTTTTAATTTTTTACCAAAAGATTGCATATCATTGATATTTCATAAAAAAGACAAGATATTTTTGATACACATGTAGTCTTCAAATTTGAAAACCATCCTAAAAGTATATTTAGAGATTCATTTTCAAATCTTCATGATCAAATCAATGCATGTACTACAGCTTTGAGATTTTAATACATGGATATTTTATTGTGATGATACTATCTGAAATACAAAACAACTTCCATTTTGTTATATTTATCTAGCTCTTTCATTCATTTTCATCCAATAGTGTATACAGAAGAAGAAAGTCCCTTTATTGAGTCAGATAATGTCACCTTTGTAGTTGAATTTATTGTTGACCATTGTTAGCTGTTTATAGACACCATTTCTGTGCATGTTCAGATATCCCACCACATTGCATGGTTCAATTCATGCTTTATGTCAATCATTAAAAAACAATGGGTGGTATTCCGGTAGCGTGTACTAAGTAACCGCGTACTTTTATGGAGTGCCTGTTGCAAACTAATTTACCCTGTACAGATTATTTTAATCCTTCAATGAAAAGTGTCCAAAAAATTAATTTTGCAATGAAATGGGAAGAAAAAGATAATATGAGTACGAACTGACTTTCAACAAAGTCTTTGGTAGATTACCTTTGTCATGAATATTGAAGGAGGAAGATGAAACCTAGCATTCCATAGAAGTGTGAACTAAAATTCTTATTTAGTCTGGACTTAGTCCCGGCTTAACTTATAAGAATACCACCCAATGACAGTAATACAATGTCAGAAATACAGTGTTTGTACACAAATGTGATTAAAGAAAAATGAAGATACTAAATATTTTGCTAAGAACTTGTAGGGCATACAGGCATAGTTCCCAAAGTATACACAATACATACAGTCAAATATATTGCACAATAAGATCAAAACGAAAGAAGCAAAACAAACAAGATCTACACTCAATGAAGTTAATCTGTCATCCAGTACACATGTAATGTGTACTGGATACTCATTTCACTAAGATTGGCTGTGTCATATCTCATCCTGTGTAGATAGCAAAAAATAAATGATCAAAATGGAAAATATTGAAATTAGATATTTGATTTTGAAAAAAATATGGATATGGTTAGAGTATTTTATAACATATTTTAATTTCGATATTCAATTTTGATCAGTTATAAAGTAGATTGAATTCTTGATGCTATTCATACATATTGGTAGACCATGCACATACCTGTAGGTGAAATATAAGCTTTTTAGATAAAGGGCCAAAAGTTTGAAAACAACCAGTGACCAAGTGACCATTTTGTTTTCTTTTTCTCTAAAACGGTTGCCCCTTATTTCTGATAATCCCAGATCGGCCATTAGTAAAGAAAGCGTGTAACCAATTGCACTATCATGACACAGCAAGACAAATTTGTTAGGTTTTCTTGTCTGTAAAGTATGAGGGCAGCATACAATATATTTGCACTGCCAACATAAGCAGGATATGATAAATAATTAGAGGGATTTCAGTAGAGTGTTTTGAAACTGTTACAATTCTTTTTCCCTCCTGCCCTCTTACACCTTGAATTAGTAACACATTATAAATCATAATATTGCGAGAGGAGTATCATTTCCACTCTACTGTGAAGTGTAACTAATGTCATGGCAACAGAAGCATTCCTCTATCCAAAGAGGTAATTAATAATTTAGAGAACCGATAATGGCATGAGTGAATAAACTCCATTAATGAGAGATAACACTGACATGAAGAAGCTTGATAATTTAGTGCATTTTTGATAGGTTGAAGGCGATGCTCTTTGTAACTGCTTGGTAACGTGAGTCTTGATTCTGTGAACCTGTCTCATAAGAACTGTCCCAATGATGTTATCCATCAACCAGAAGATACCTTGTGATGAACAGGTGGTGGTGTTAAGAGGGCAGGGCTCACAACATGACAAGTTTTTTAATGTGTTGTTTACCCCCCCCCCCCCCAACAAACAAGAAACAAGGAATAAACTATCAGGAGAAGTGATGCTTTGCTATATTTACGTTAGATTCAGAAAAAAGAGATGAGCCAAACTTGTCCCTTTGAAATTCATTTGTGAAACTTGATCAAAAGCTTTGTGGCATAAAAATGGAAATTCAAAAACAGTAATAGAACTCTAGGAGTAATACTGCTAATCCCCTCCATCAATTCTGTTCTAGCTGTCTGGTGGTTTTCAATAATGTATTAATGAAGAAACAATGAATCCCCGAAGGAATGGTATGGTTTGGGGAGGGAGTTTTTTCTCTTCACATATTTATTAAGCAGAAATGATTTTGCTTGGAGGTTTCAAATAGTTAAGAGATAAGAGAGATAAACGTTCACATTGAAAAAAAAAATGTTTGACAGTATACCTTGAAGTAAGTAACATATATCCAATATTCTGTGCTCTAATAAAAATACCTGTAGAGTATATTCACATTGCAATACTGCAAGAGAGAGATAGACAGACAGAGATGGGACAGGGAGAGACAGAGAGAGACAGAGAGAGAGAGATAGAGAGAGAGAGAGAGAGAGAGAGAGATATGCAGACAGAGATAGGCAGACACAGAGAGAGTGCAGAGTGAGAGAAAGGGGGTGGGGTGAGAGAAAGGGGTGGGGAGAAAGAAAGGGCTGGGGAGAGAGGGAGAGGGGGATCGAGAGAGAGAGAGAGAAAGAGAGAGACAGAGAGGGAGAGAGTAGAGTGAACTTGGTATGTTGACAGCAGCATGAAGATGGTAGTAGTCCGGAGAGAATCTGAGATTGATTTTTCTTTGATGGTGAGAGAGGCATTGATTAGTGATAAGTAGGTTGGATGAGGGTATGCTAGGTGAATTGAAGGGTTGAGATCTTCATTCTATGATCTATGTAGTTCTTTGCACTTTATTATACATGCATGTTGAGTATGGGTATTAAGCAAGATTGTGGATCAATCTCGTCATTCGTCAATGGTTAGACTAGGCTTATTTGAAAACCGTTATTCTATGATGCACAATATTCAGCTGTTGCCTTTTTATTAGGTATTGATATCTTATCAAGAATATCTTACCAGACAATATATGAAGGAAAACAAATCATTGTTATGCCAAACACCAACAGTTTGTCTTGTATTCTTGAAAAATTGATATATTTCAAAAGATTTATCATTTCTTACTTTTCAGTTTGGGTGAGAAAGAATAATATTCCCCCAAATATATTTTTTTCAAAGGGGGGAAAAAGAAAAAAAATCATGTTTGTCTTCATTCTGGAATGACTAAAGTATAATAATCATATCCCTCTCCTTTTGTGCTATCTTTATTGTAAAACTATTCTGATACACATGTTAAAAAAGGCAGGGTCTTACATTCAATATTATAATGATTTACCGGTAATCATTTTTTTGAAGTGACTAGACAATATAACATTCTTAAAAAAAGATGGATGTGATATATCAATTGTTTTGCTTCATGTAGAAATGCTATGAAAATGGATTTGTATAAACGATTCTCATGAAAAGTTTACCAGACTCTTCAGATCATGACAGAAGTTTATAAGACCAAGTATTTTTATTTTTTATTTATTTATTTATTTCATATATTTATTTTGGTTTAAAAAGACATATAAATATACATGATTCTTTGCCAACTAGTCATGCTAGCACTATAACCTTAAATTGGCAAGAAATGTGCAGCCAATCAACTTGACGGTCCATACAGCTATGAAAATACTAAAATAAATAAGTTATGCCAAATATGATCTCTTTCCTTTTGATGTGTCCCCAAAATGTATGCCAGTGTTCCACTGGCGTTCTAAGAAGAATGATACATACTGCCCTCTATCATCCTTCAAATATTGTTTTGAACTTATGGACAGGGACTCAATACTGTACTTGTACGTCATAATGATACATATTGCACATTCATGCACAAGATCTTGGACATGTAGGTATCTTCACTTTATTTCACTGCAGAAATTCTGAGATTTCTATTGGAGATTCCTGAATTTATCATGGTTGTCTTATTTGAAATATGAAAAATTAATCAAGTTTAATCCTACTGGTCAGTTAGATATATTACAAAAACAACTATAGACATTGTCTGTTTTATTTGATGTAACGCGGGAGGTTTTTTTTTAATCCTGATTGAAAATTTATGAGTGAAAGAAGAGCATGTATGAATTAGTAATTTTAAAGTAGGGGCGTACAGACAGGGCTCTGAGATGTCTTTTAATGCAAAATTATTTATTAAATATCTCTTCATTTCTCTCTCTCCCCCCCCCCCTCTCTCTCTCTCTCTCTCTCTCTCATGATTATATCTCTGTTCCATTATATCTCTGAGCATACCTTATGCAACTTATCCAAGTAGTTCTCCAATTTGAAAGATTAAATTGAGATATTGTGACTTTACGAGGATCAAGAATCTTCCAATCTCCTGATGATCATACCAGCAATGGGCCGAGTTCACCCATGCGTTACCTGTCAGACCGGAGGACATCGGCGTCTTCATTCTACCAGTCACGTACACCCTTGATGCGGTCCCATTGCATGCAAACACCATTCTCCCTTGATACCCTCAATTCCATTGCTTTCTGAGATTATATACCCTCTGGGTACTTGCTGTATCGTCATTCCAATGATTCATCATTACTTTGCCGCGGCACTACGCCACCGCCGCCCGCTGCATCGGCCCACACAATAACAGAACACCGCCATCGCTTAAAGTCCTCAGGAATTCTAAAGAGTAAATGTCTTGAAAATGTAGGACATCTATTTGTTGGAATCTGTGCCAGAGTGCTAATTTTAGCTCACTGAAGTGATTGGGGATTGATAATGAGAGTGAGGAAGAGAAAGGGGAAAGACTTTCTTTGTGTCAATGTACTTTTTATAACAAAAATACTTCTCAGAAAATCTTGCTAAAGAGATTACAGAAGATGCTTTGCCGACTGTTTCATAGGAAAGTTTAAGATTCGATGTGTTCAGGTTATTACACGTTCAGTCAGATCAAACTAGCAGATTTTTTATTTAGAAATGTAAGTTTACAATGGATACTTTCACTCCTACATTTATATCAATAATACTTAATACATACATCTTAAAAATAGAGAGATGATTATACTTATGGAAAAGGCCATTGTTTTATTACTATTACTCTATCTAAATGAAAAAGAACATTTTTAGTCATTAAACCGTAGAGAAATCAGTTTGATACATGTATAACCTTTCCTATTCATATATAGGTTAAATACAGAGAGAAAAGGTTAAAGATCTTTTAACTGCACTTCAACAAATCTCTACCCATAATGCCTTAGGGTGTTGCATGAATGATAGACAGGAGGACATGAAGAGACCAAAGTGAACTGCAATCATATTCACACCAAATCTCAATTTATAGTGTAGGACATTCTGTGCAGGAGCTCCTATTGACTGCACTAACCTACTCTAGATTACATGCCAGAGGGGATATGGAGAGAGGGAGAGAGGGAGAGAGAGAGAGAGAGAGAGAGGGAGAAAAAAAGAAAGACAGAGAGAGAAAGAGGGGGGCTGGAGAAGTTTAGGCAGGGTTCGGGAGGGGGCTGCAAGGGGAAAGAATGGGGAAGGGTAGAGACGAAGATGAATTAAAAGAAAAACAATGAGATTTCTTGTTAGACAAGCTTTTGCTAGTTCACATAGCAAAGAACAATAATAACAACAACAAAATATATATATTACTTTTTTTGTATTACATTTGTAGCAATCATGAATTAATGGGATTAGAATAATAGAAGATTTATTAAACTTTGAAAAAGTGTCTTAAGTCATTGGACAACCAAATGAGTGTTGTAAGTTTTAGTCTCTTAAAAATATACTAAATGACCATAAAAATTGATGTTTATTGGTAAATTCAGGGCACTTTAATATGGTTGTGGTTATAAGAGCGTATTTTATTTCCATTTATTAGGTCAGTCTCATGCAAACAATTCTTAAACATTCATTCTAAAATGCAACCTATTTTTGTTTTGAATTAAAAAAAAACTATTTAAAAAAAATGTTTATCTGTATATAGATAATAGGATAAATATTCAATAACAAAATATGAGGTAATTTGAGTAATAAGAGTGATAAGTTTTCTTGTTCCTTTGATTAGCAAGGGATCATACTGAAGCGGAATAATTGTCCATAATGCACTTTCAATTTCATAGTCAAGTAGACCATTGACGAGCATGAAATCGACTTGAAAATTATCTTCCAAAAGAGTGAGAGAGCTAAATCTTGCTTGAAGGCAAGCATGGATGGGAAGACAGTGACTGGGAATTAATCATCACATCTTCCATTCTCTATAAGTATGCCAAGGATCAGCATTGTCACTGACCTACTCCCATTCTCTTTTCTCATACATTCTCTCTTGAAAAGATCATAGTAGAAAGCTTGTTTCTCATAAATGCTTATCAAGAACTTTGTAAAAGGAAAGTAGTAAAATCCTGGAAGGGGATTGTCTTGTTTCTCAGTGAATTAGTTACAAAGTTATTATCCTATAGGATCACCTTGTGATCAATTTCTAATAGTAATAAAATCATAACTTCAGTACTCTATACCTATTCCTAACCATAACCCTAAAACCTAAAATCCTTTCTCAACTTGATGAATTGAAGCCTGGAACACACTATACTGACTGAAGAAACTGTTGCACCATCACATCAAGATTTTAAAATAATTATTGAAAAATTGCTGAAAAATCAGAAATACATTTAGAATAATTGTTTTTTTAACATCCTTATCTTTCATTGCTTTGTTTCTTGGTTGTTTATTATACTCTGTTGAGTTCATTGAAAGATTATTTTGTAGTATTCATTCAGTAAAAATTTGCAGAATTTGTTGAGAATTTTGGAAACAAAAGCAAAAGCATAAGCAAAAGCAAAAGCAAAAGCAAAAACAAAAGCAAAAACAAAAGCAAAAGCAAAATTAAATGCTAAAGCATATGAAAAAAACTAGGGCAAAAAAATCAATTAAGCAAAAATATAACAAAAGCAAAAAATGCAACATCAAAACAAAAGCAAAAAACAAACAAGCAAACATACAAACAAACACATTATTGTCACCCGCTTAGAGACAGTGTGAGATAATTGTGAAAGGATGAGGATGAAATAGGTAGAGTAGAAGTAATGGACGGATCGGTTGTCTCATATCTGATTTATATAATTGAAAAGAAGATGATGACTATTAGGAGACTGGTCCTTGACATTTGCTCATGTCCTAGCTTCTGACTTCTTGAGATCAGATAGGGGTAAATCAAGCGTGCCTCACAAATCATCCAAATGACACTTTTAAGCCTAGTGGAGGTTCTACCATATGCCTAAGCCACTGAAAGTGACATGGAATTTTTGCTTATCGTAAAAGGGGGAACTACCTTCATTTAAATTGAATTACTTGTGATTCTAATCACCGATGAAATCACTGATCCTAATTTGACAAACAAAGATAATATTTAACATGAAGAATGTGATATATATGTGCAATACAGATATCAAAAGTCTTTATTAAGTCTTCAGAAATAAATAGAACACAACGTGGTATGTTCTTATTTCTTTATTTTTGGACAAAGAGACTCCTCTCATATCATTTGTGCTTCCAATGCCTATATGCTTTTGATTTATTTTATGACCCCTTTTTTATGGCTGCAAATGACTCACTCCATTATTTTAGATGTTTATTTTACATAGCATGTATGAAATAAAAGTCTTTTATTTTGATATTTTAGAATTAGATTTAAGTGAACAGGTTGATTATATTTCACAATTTAGCATTATAAACTAATTCTTAAGCTTGATATATAATTTTATTTTTCATAAATCTGATTTTGAAGCTATTCTTGATAAACATTTCTGACACATCGTTTATTACTGAGTTCCTGAGAAGATTTCTTTTTTACTTTAAAGAGAGAAGAGAGAGTTGGATAGAAAAAGACAGCAGAAAACACAAGGAGACATGGGAGGATAGAGAGAGAGAGAAAGATAGAGAGAGGAGGATGGGGGGGGGGTGCAATGGGGGCTTGGAAGAAAAGAAAGAAAGCAAGAATTTGTGTCAGTCTGCATGAGTTCATTTAAGTTGCTCTCAAAATAAGTTTTCTCCCACCGGGTTCACTGGGCAGAGCACAGTGTGGCTGCCAAGTCACTGCCAAGTCCAAACCAAGACAGAGGGGTCGTTATGGTGATTGGTTGGTATGCCTCCGGGAAGGTGAAAGAAACTTCTCTCTCTCTCTCTCTCTCTCCCTCTCTCTACCAGAAGTTCCAGGGTTATAGAGAAAGTGTACTTGGGTTCCAAACTTTCATTCTGTGAGTGATGGAGCAATGTTATGAAGGTGATGCCTGGATACCTCCTGTCAGCTGATCTGTAATGCCCTCTCTCTCTCCTCATTGGGGAGAGTTGTAAACAAGTTCTCAACTTTGTGATATCTTATCCAAGGTGTACCTCTAACCATGTCAAGGGTGGAATATCATTTGAGTGTTTCTTGTCTAGGAACTTTAGCATCATAACAGAATTTATCAACACAGATGCCTACTTGCCTTCGAACTACTATGTTGTTCATTGTGATCTGGAATTTCTACATTAAGAGTTTTATAAGAAGATGAGCTTCCCTTCATTTTGAATGTTAATTTCCTTGTAGCACTGCATAATCTTGCAGAATGTGGATAAATTGAACTTGGATCTTGAACAGGAAATTCTGAAAAGACGTGATGGAGTTTATATGTGTGGCGTTTACTAGTTTCATCAACTTCTGTTTGAACGTCTTTTGAAGTGATTTATGCTGTATTTGCCTACTTGGCAATACAGATCTTTTCCTTGCGATTGTCAGGCCTTGGTGTTCTAAAGTTACCAGGATATTAACCTGAAGATACAAGGATAGACTATGAATTACTTTTCACCCTTCAACACAGAATTTGCTGCTTGGCATGTATCAGAACTTGAGAAGTTTGGATAGTTGCGCAAGTCACTATGAGCAAAACTTACATGATATGAAGCTGCTCGTACCATCATCAAAACTTTTGGATGTTAGATACGAAGAACTAGCTTCAAAACTTCTTAATTAGCATTGTGCCATCAAGATGTTTCGCAAGTTAAGACGAGTGTTCAGCGTGCGGAGTGTTCTCTCTCATAATATTAAGAAGAGGCAGGTAAACACCATTCTGTATTTTTTCGCATTCCTTTGAAATCATTACTCAAGATAAAGTATTAGGTATTAGCAACATATAGTGACATAACAATATGCTTCTGGAATCCAAACTACATAACTGTTGCAAATCATGATTTTAAGACACAAAGGTAGAACCACATTGTTAGGATGTGGAGCTGGTAAATGCATATCCCTTCTCTATGATGCTTAAAGATAGCAAAATGTAAGTTGAAATATGTTTAAAAAGAACTTTTGATTAACAAACATCTTTAATTATAATGCATATTACATCTTTTCAAGCCACTTCATTTTGCTAAGCTACCTAAGGCCAAAAACCATTTTAAGCCTTATAGGTCCTGGAAAATGACATTGTGGCATGTTTTATATTCTGTGATCTATTACATTTCCAAGGAAAAGAAAAAGATTCATGATTTTGTTTAATTAAAAAAAAAAAAATGTTATTGTATTTCATTTCCAGGAATAAAAAAATACAAGAAAATATTGATACTATTTAACAAGCCAGGGTTTTCTTCAGTTTAATCTTCTCTCAGTTTTAGAAAACAAATATCATCAAATGATACATTCTGGCTGTTTGGGGCCAGAAGAGCATTAAAGCTAAACTTTAGTACTGGTAATGCGATTGCATTGTGAAAGAAAAGGTGTGAAAGGATCAGAAACAGTTGATCATGTAGCATGTAAGTATTGGTGTGCACTGCAAGGTTCTGGAGTCATCAAAATCATAATAAATTTGACCGAGTCTTGGTAAAGTAACAATCACTCACATAGAAAGCTATATATGGGACAACACACATCGTGTCGGGGATGGTACTACCTTAGTTTCCTTTTCTTTCTATGCTCATTACTCAGCCAGTATACATTTTCTTCCAAAATTGTTTGGCACATGTCATTTATTTGTAATCTTGAACATTCAGTGTAAGTTTCGTTTGATTCTGTGAGAATTATTTTTATTTTTTTTACCAGTACTGGAGTTTATCTTTAACACTGCGTAAAATGAAACGAGTCAGTGCCCTTCTGGCTCCAAACAGACGCTTTTATCTTCATGTTTTCCAATGTTCGGAGCGAAGTCTGGAGCGCCTGCTATCACACTTGATCTGACTTCATGATAGCCATGAAACCCAAGTCCTTGTCCTCATATGTCTGCAGCCGTGGTAATTGTGTGATTAGCTTGGAGTCAGTAGGGAGCATATTTTTATCACTTGGATTGCGAGAAGGATGTCACCATATACATCCTCTCTGCACCTGTCTCACACATTTTTGAGCAACATGAAATCAGGCAATTATGTTTCCCTGCCATGTCCGCCAGGAGGTCATAAGTTCATTGCTTTAGTTAGCATCCACCAACAGTGATATAAATTCCGGGAATTCAAAGAGAGTAGGCCGGTAGAAATGTTTCTAGTACAAGGTCAATTGGCTGTCCTCCTTTTTGAGAGATATTGAAATCCTACTTTTTATTGCACTCATCAGAAAATATGTTGATTAAAAAGGAAAAAAATGCACAAAGTAGTCTAGCTTTAACCAGATTTCAGTGTAGGCCTACTTGATGAGACCTACCGAATGCTACACTCACATAAAGTAAGTGTACGAAATGTTTTTGAATTAGAATTTAAAGAGATATGAAACACTTTGTGACAGCCTCTCCCCCCCCCCCTGAATGGGTGCTTTTCATTTGTCAAATGTTTCAGTGATGTTTCTTATGCTTTCAGTATTGATAGTTTTGTTGAAAGATGAATGGTTTCATAACAACTGTTAAATGGTCCCCCCCCCCCTACACTCAGTCAGAGGATGAAGCTAGCACCATCCTGTTACACAAGTCTCAAATCTCAATGTCACTTTGAATGTCAGGTCATGGGTCATAAGGGTAGCTCTCAGGGGCTGCTCGAAAATAATGAAGATGTTTACTCTATGTCAAACAAATTCTTGATGTGTTTATATTTGAAAGCATTCTACCCCAAGGTCACCCCAATGTCACTGATCATATGTAACACAACACCAAAAATAACTGTACGGCCTCAAAGGGTGAAGATCTTTACTAATGATTCCAAAGACTGTGAACCAAAAAGGTGATAGTCATTTCCCTGCTATTCCATTTTCAACTTGGACTCACCATTTTCTATTTTTTTCCTTTTACTCTCCATCTCTCTTTCTGTTTCTCTTTCTCTACATCCCTATCTCCTCCTCCTTCTCCTCCTCCTCCTCCTCCTCCTCTTCCTCCTCCTCCTCCTCCTCCTCCTCCTCCTCCTCCTCCTCCTCCTCCTTCTCCTCCTCCTCCTCTTCCTCCTCCTCCTCCTCCTCCTCCTCCTCCTCCTCCTCCTCCTCCTCCTTCTCCTCCTTCTCCTCCTCCTCCTCCTCCTCCTCCTCCTCCTCCTCCTCCTCCTCCTCCTCCTCTCCTCCTCCTCCTCCTCCTTCTCCTCCTCCTCCTCCTCCTCCTCCTCCTCCTCCTCCTCCTCCTCCTCCCTTTCCATCTTCCCTTCCCCATCGGTGCTCTCTGTCTCTCCCTCATTCCCTGTAAATGATTCTAATATACCAGTAAGCGTATCCCTTAGCAACACATGCATGTATGATGAATGATGGTAGTAAATAAGCTTGATGCCACCCCTTAGGGTCTACATGCAAGTTTATTCCAGAATGTCAGCTCCTACAAAACTCATTACTGTCTGTCAGAGCATTACCCTACATCATGATCTTCAGCGCCGGAAGGATGTTATAGTTGATGCCACTATATGACATAATGTCCTTCTGTTTGTATCCAGTGGTATCAAAGGCTTCCTATCTTCTTTCAAGATTAAATGTAATTCATTATGAGCTTGCTTCAGATTTTCCTATGCTTTTGAATTGGCTGTTACATAGAGAGTAAATTGTTTCAAGCTTGTCCAATCATGGTCCAATCATTTTTTTTTAGGGGGGGGGGGAGGGGGGAGCATTCATCGATAAGTTTTATGACAATTTGTCTCAACATCATTTTATAGCTTTGACTAAAGTGGAAATATCAAGTCATAATCTTTCGAAAACAGATTATCTTCAAGCAAATGATTGTCAGATGAGACTTTGGACAATTTATAACCAAAATGAAACAGTAAACCTTTGATGTTCTGTTCATATCTTTCATCAACCAAGTAGATATAGTTGTCATCAGGTTATTGTATCCATTACAGAATCCTGAGGTTACTTGCGATGAAACTATGAGTGGTATGTATGGTCATTGCCAATTGTGTGATATACAATTCCACTTGAGCTGTGTTCATACGGCAGCGTCGTAGTTTGCCAAACCTCAAAGTTAAAACCTCATCCTCTAACAACGAGGAGGGTTCACACGGTACTGCAACAACAACAAAATCAAAGTTGCCACAACCTCAAAGTTAATTGCTTCTGCATGGCACATATTTTCCAGTGAGGACCCTCACTGCTCAGAGTTATCACATTAATCGTAATATCGCTCATGGTTTATAACTTCAAGTGAACTCAAATTTCATAACTATGGGTCCGTCTTCATGGTTCCAAACATGAGCTATTTTTGTACGGCAACATCAAAACCTCAAAGTTATAAACCTCATCCTCTAACAACAAGGAGGGTTCACACGGGACTGCAACAACAAAAAATCAAAGTTGCCACAACCTGGAGGTTAGTTGTGTCTACACGGCAAATATTTTTGAGTGAGGACCCCCACTGCTCATAGTTATCACAGAGGATCACCGTCGGTCCTCTGGTTGCTTACTAACTTTCTTAGCAGTCAACTAAAATAACCACCACTACCACCATTAACCTTAATACCACTTGGGGGCTATAACTTCAAGTGAACTCGCAGTTTCATAACTACGGGTCCATCTTCATGGTTCCAAACTACGAGATAACTAAGAAGTTTGAAACCTTGGCTTGAACTTAATATCAATTGGCTGTCATGTGAACCTAACTATAGTTTCTATTTCTGGTTGCCTGGTATACATCTGATCCATGACCTATTTCTTGCCATCTCTGTGGCTGATTTCTTCTAAGATATGTTACAGCATACTGAACTCTAGACTGGTGTCATAACTATCTTGTTCAAGGTTATATTTTGTCTAAGGCGGAGTGTGGGGTTGCTAATATCATGGACCCTACCAAAAGTAGTAGTATAGGCCATAGGGTTTATGATAATATTATTGTAAAGGAATTTGTTATTTTGCAGAGAGTTTTGCATACAAACTCATCTATCACAGTTTATCTGCAAAGCAAAATAGAAGAATGGTGAAGAGCAATGAGATTGATAATATCATGCATGCATAGAATGAAACTCGATAAATGGCTGGTTATCAAGGTTACAGCCAAAAGGGCGTAAACTCATATTCTTGAACACAGAGAATAATGCCCTTCTGGCTCTGAACAGGCAATGAGCCTTGTATTCTAGGTTTCCTTACTTTTGCTAAATCTAAGGAGTACATTTGAGGGTATTTTCAAGACCAGAGAATCCTTATGTATCTCTTAATTAAATAACTTCACAGTTTTTGAGTTTATTTCAAAAAGAGGGAATCATTTGTCTTGAACTTTAGTAGTTGGTGTTGAGCCCTGTCAAACGTTGGCAAAATCATAATGAGATTCTGTCCAATCATTTTCTAGTAATTCGAAAGTGATATCCCGTTCCTTGCTCTGGTAGGTTCATCTTAAAGTGACTCTGTAACATTGCCTCAGATTCTGAAACAAAATCCTGGATTTAGCTCATGCTGCAATCGTAATTATAAACCTTAGGTCAGTCAGGAATTCCATGACTTTTACATGCCGATTATCAAGATATTTATGATTGGAAATCGAAATTTCAAAAAACATTTCCCCAACGGTTTTTATAACACTACAGTCTATTGGGGAAAATGAGTATGGTGAAACTGGTCACTCAAAGATTTTTACTTTTTTGAAGCACTTCATGATAATTTTGAAGCGCATTTCTTTTAGGGCTTCAATATTACACCATATCACAGACACTGATAACACGTACGGCCATGCATCTCAGATTTAACATCGTCAAATGATGCCTTTAAGTTGAATTAATCCAATCATTTCAGGACATAAATCATTGTCTTCACTCCATACCAATCAGAACACATCAATCAAGGATCAGGTTTATTAGAGTCTGAAAGCCAGAAGGGTACAAGAAACAAATCCTTTACAAAGCCGTTGCTAAATTGAGCCATTCTTTTAGGAATGTATCGCTTCCTGAACATAATCCATTTCTTTTCATCTTCTCATTGAAGGGTTGTATACTGTATGATTAAATCACATCATAGAACTTTTGTGAATTGTTAATGATGGTTTTTTTTCATGATGGAAAACTTACTAGAACAGCAAAATTGTGATTTAAAAAAAAATGCAAATCTCAACAACCTTGTGAAATTTGTGACCATTCATGGAGGTGAAAGTCTGGGTTTTTTTTACAGTAGTAGAACCTTGATACATGCTTAGTTCATGCACCCAACTTTTCATTGGTCAGTATATTTTTAAAAGGGGGCATCCTTTATCAGGCTAGAAACACTTTCTTGAAACCAGCCAATTAGTGAACTATCCTTTTACTCATTTCATTTAAATTTTGTTGGTATTGTGTCATATTGATAGTGTGTTAACATCAGCAGTAGATATTAACGCCATTAATAATGGCCCTTTGTCAGACATTTGCAATCATAAATAAATCATGTATAGTGGTGCTTTGCCAAAATATATGATATCCAGACAATAAATAATGCATGTATTCAGTTATTGATAAGGTTGTTCTTGGGTGAACGGAAGGAGGAGTACTGGAGGGAGACCATATCCAATGTTATTGTCTCACTATTGTATTCTTAACACTCTTGATATACAGGAATGTGCCAATGAAAGAAAACAATACAAAAAATAGTGCAGCTTATTTTGTGTAGTAAAAAAGTTGCCCATTAATACAATTGAACTTGTATGTCACCATGGCTTCCATCATCCAGGGTATTCATTGCATTTGAGTTTTTTAGTTGTTGTATTCTAATAAACTATGTGACGTATTGTCAAATACTAACTATCTATGTTTTCTCATATCCTATTTATTTATTTCAGAATTCCGCCTTTGAAGAGGTGGATAAAGGGCAGCCCTGTTTGAGCTGTGGAGATAAGTGCCTAGGATTTGTGCCACATAAATGGAGGTGAGATTTCTATAATAACCAATAAATTCATGTAATAACAGAAGAAAGACATTCTTTTATAGATACGATTGAACCTCACCAAAGTTTATTTTTTCAGCAATACAAGGTAATGGATAATCACGAAAAGTTCCCAAGTTTATTTTCTTCACTTTTAAACTTAACAATGTGTCTAGAATTTCTTCTTTGAGATGCAATACATTTAGAAATTGCCATGATTCCTGTAAGGAATTTTAGAGAACAAGATAAGTTTAATCCTCCATATTAATTGTCATTTTTACAGCAGAGTGATGGCATTTAAAGTCAGTCCTCTGAAGAAACTTAAACTTGGCCTTTTTAATTTTCAAAAATAGTAACTGCACATTCTTGATTCAAAATATACAATCAGCTAGCAATACATCAAATATCAACAAAGTGATTGATATTATAATCAAAAGACCTTTCATCAACTATTCTTCAGATCAAAGCTATTGGCCAAAATTCACAAAGGAGATTTAGATTTGGCCCATGGTTTAAACCTTCATTTACATAACCCATAGTTTAAAATAAGCGGAAAATAAGCACGACACAAGTCAGAGGTCCAATATTAGACGCGCACAAGGCAAGGTACGCTTATTTTGCGCTAATTTTCAAATCATGGGTTATGTAAATGAAGGTTTAAACCATAGGTTAAATCTAAACCTCCTTTGTGAATTTGGGCCAAAATGTTTTGCATGCACGTAACACAAATCATTCACATATCTGTAAGGAACTTTATAGTCTATAGATGAATGATTACCAATAGACTATAGTAGAGGAGAAAGCATTCTGGTCCCTTTAGGAGTGCATTCCAGTCACAGTGGGGTTCCTATAGAGGGGCACCAGGTGAGAGAGATGCATGGGGTCAAAGGTTACTGGATACCTTTGTTATTGGACTATTTATCTGTATATTCATGATGGTTATGAATATTATTTGTCTAGGACACTAGTCATAATTGTGGTACTGTTGGTGCTTGTTCTGGGAAACATTGATTAATCACACAAAAGAATAGAGGATGATTGACGATAAAAGAAGATCAGAATTTAAGAAATAACATTGATTTTTATCTTATTTTGATCCATTTATTCTACAACTTACATTTAAAACTGTTAGTTATAATAACTATTGAAATTGATCATGAATTAGATCTTTGTTAGCATTTTATTCTTTGTCCAACTTCAATCGATGTTTGAACTTTGAACCGAAGCTCACACACATTGTATCTGTGAAATTCCTTTGCAATTGTAATTTTTAGAAAATGCTGTGAAATTTTCTGGATTTTCTTAAGGTACATTCAGTTTATGTCACCCTCAAATAATATTGAGTAGAGCTATTTAATTTGGAATTTCTGCTCAAAATGATTGTTATTGGTCTTTAGCTGACAGCTGTGTGTGGGGGTGAGGTATAGGTCAAAGGAGTGATTATCTATGTGACATTAAATGATCAATTTGGCAAATTAAAAAATCAGCAAATAGTGCCCTCTGCTGAGAAAGCTAGATTTAGAGAGCTTATCCATTACAATCCGCTGTGGATTGATTGTCTTGTATTCATGCAGTAAGTCAGATTGAAGTATTAAGGTGAAGGGCATCTCACAAACTTATAATCCTGTACAATTGGTCCAAAGGTACATCTTATAAATCCATTTCATTCAACATCACTTACCATGGTTAATCTTTTGCTTATGGCACAAGTACAGGGTATATCAACAAATTGTCTGTTTAGAGCCAGAAGGGCACTAACTCGTACACTTAAACACAGTGTTATTGCCCTTCAAGCCCCAAAGAGATGGAATATTTGAAAAACTTTCCTCGTTGAGCATGCTGACATGAGAAGCATAGAAAAGAAGATTTGAAATAGGCAAGGGAATACACAAGCATACTCCAATTCAATGTTTTCATCTAACTGTGTCTCATCCACTTCTTTTTTCCCTCTCTCTCTCTCTCTCTCTCCCTCCCTCCCTCCCTCCCTCCCTCCCTCCCTCCCTCCCTCCCTCCCTCTCTCTCACACACTCTCTCCACCATCCTTTTTGGTTTTTGTAATATCTTACTATCTATCAGAAATTCTCTGTTGGTCTCCTTCAACCGGTCTCTTATTTGTTTTGGTTTTTATTCAATTTTCTTCCGCAATTTCCCTTAATTTCAGTGTTTTCTTGACCACCCACTCTGTTCATTTAACATACTTACCTCCTAAATTGACTGATATTAGACTGTAGCCTAGTCACCTTCTCCTCGCTTTGGATGAAAACTGTTCACAAATTTAAATCCTTCATTCTGTTGGAAGCATTGATGATAATCATTTAGCGGTCAGTCCTTGCCAAAATCAAACTTTAATAGAATTTTGATGGTGGGTGTGAATGTGTGTAGGTTTGATACCACTGTTCGCAATAGACTTGTTTCTGATATTCTAATAATTTTGCCATTCACACTTCCAGTCCATTTCAGAATCTCAGCAGTCTCTATCACTGGCAGATCAAAAATCCTCTGTTTTAGGGGGAGGGGCAGTTGCACATGCCTCAAAAAGTGTTGAGAAGGCTAAAGAAAGATCCAACCCTCTAAACATTGTTACTGAAGGGGAGGGGGGGGGGCAGTTTCATCAAAAAATCATGACAAACAACAACAAATTAAAACAAAAGAAAAATTATTACCTCTTTCAGAAGTAGTATAGCATGTGGTGTGTGAATAAGACATAAGATAAATCATTTTTTAAATGCATTTTGTTCATCAAGTTCAAACAACTTTTGTGTACTATTTGGAGCTTAAACATATTTTATGCTGAAAGAAAATCACTATATATATATATATAAATAATCTTATGACTTAATTGATCTGACTAAGTCAGAGTAGCAGTGATCTGCATCCTCTTTTCAGAGTCCTTTCTAGTTGTTTTCTTTCCTTCATATCTCAAAGAAAATGGAGTGGAGTCACAAAGTTTCTGTTCTCCAATCAAAACTGATGTCTGTTTCAGCAACATGATGTGACAGCCCCATTTTGGCAGGTCGTGCCGCCGCAAATATTTACCCAATTATGGGATAAACGATGGGATTTTATTGAATTCTCAAAATGCTCTCCAGACCCTGCAATATCAAAATGTGAGATTTGGGGGGAAGTAATGAGAATTTGATGAGAGTCGTGAAATCAATAGAGTCTTGAAATTTACTTGTTGCAGAATTGACTGGAGTCAGTGGGTAGCGAGCTTCGGTGAAGTCAGTGTTTTACTTGTTGATATCAGAACAGCTTTGTGATTTCTTAAGATTTATGTGGAAGGTTATTTATCAAATGGTTAATAGCAGAAACCCATGAAATTGGGATATGATTAGTGATTATTGATGTACAGAGTGAATGGGCAAAAAGCAGTATCAAAAAAAAAATTCTGCACAGTGAAGCTCACCATTTTCATTCTTCTGATTAAGTATGAAAAATAATAATAATACAGAATACCCTCTTTCACAGTAACATGAGTGCTCATACGCCGACATGGGCACCATTTTAGATTACGAGTAAATATGGAGAGTTGCTTTTATTTTATGCAGCATGCAAAGCGCATGTGTCGATATGATGTGAGCGCACAGCGCAGGCAGTGATGCAACAATACATGCGCATCTGAAAACATTGATTACGCAACGTACTCACAAATTAAAATGGCGGTCTTAACCCTGAAGGGGTGTATTATGAAATATGCATCACTCCTGATGTTGACTTATTACTTAAACTATTTTTAGAAATGGGAGGGCTGGAGCACAAGATAAAGGAAGAAAAGCAAAAATATCTTTCCTGTCAAACATAATATCACATCTGTAGTATATCATTTGTTCAATCTTTTAAGCTCTCATTAGCAGAATTTAAAGGACAATATTGATACAATGAAACATTTAGTGAGAGAAATTCCGATGGGATTTATTTTGACATAAAAACGGAGCCCCCCCCCCCCCCCTCTCCCTCTTTCTGCCCCTGAGCACTGTAAGAATTATATTAACCATCCTACCATATTTATCTGCTATCCCATAACTCTGGATGGAAGAGAAGAGAAATATACTTCAATTTGACATTTGAACCAATTTACCCAGGATTTCACCCATTACTTTCAAGGCTCTACATAAACAAGTACCTATGTACATCATCTCAATCTCATTTCAAATGAAACACCAACTCCATCCTGTTGCTATGACAACCCTTAAACTGATTTTGATGACCTATTGTCTTTATCAGTAATGATTTACATTTATGACTATTATATTTCAATTGCTTCATGAATTAAGAGAACCTCCAATATCTTTTATAGTATTTGTGTGTCAATATTTATTGTCAATACCATAGAAATGACGAAGGTCAGAGCTGGTATGTATATGTCATACCAAGAACCTCTTTGCATCATCTGTTGATGGAGCTGTTTGGGGGAACATGATATAAGTTGATGGTGACAATATCACCAACTTTAATATCCTATAAGAGAAAGATAAAGAGGCAGATAAGGAGAGAGAGAGAGGGGGGGAGTGAGAGATATCGAAAGAGAGAGGGGAGTGAGAGATAGAGAAAGAGAGAGAGGTAGAGAGAGAGAGAGAGGGAGAGTTAGAGAGGGGGCGAGAGAGAGAGAGAGAGAGAGAGAGAGATATGAAGAGTGAGAGATATAAGGGGAGAGAGAGAGAGGGGGGGGGGGGTTGATGGGAGAGATAAAGAAGGAACATCAAAGAAGCAGAAAGTATGAAATACAGATAGAGAGATAAAAAGAGAGAAACAGATTAAGATGTAGGAAAGAAAAGAATGGATGACATTTTCTGGGGATCTTCATTTTTCTGTAATTGAAAATTAAGTATGAGTATGGAAGTGTTCTCACTTATATAGTGGAAGGTTGTGAACTAAAGCCAACATAATCATCTCACATCTACTTTAGATATTGATAGGATAGATTTTCTTAATATGTGCAAGTTTATCACCTTCTTTACGAATATGCTTCCTGTATAGGCCTTAGATGAACTTTATCAAGTGAAACTCAAGTGAGATTCCCATGGATTATCTTCGTCCATCTTTATGAGTGGCATAATTGCAATCAAGATTATCAACTAGCTTGTAAGATATCTGTTTCCAGTCTGACCCTATATGCTTAATACCTACTTTACTCTGTAAAGGATATACTAAAAAAACGTAAAAGCTCAGTCAATTAGTGAAAGATCAGAGATCAAACCAGTGGATATTTATTGTTAAAAGTCTGTATGTGAGTTTGGAAAATGGAGTTGCAAGGTGAGCTTACTAAAAATAGAAGATGCAGAGTTCAAAAAAAAAAAAAACTTATCAAAATCATTTAGACATTCTTTTTCTTTTTTTCTTTTTTTGGGGGGAGGGGGCATAACAAATTTTTATATCAGAATTTCAATGGATACACATTATCAGAGTTTGTGAGCTCTAGTGCGGAAACAAATAAATACATTTTGCAAACAAAGATTTAAAAAAAAAAAAAATTAAATCTTTTTATGCCCCTCCACCTGGCACTACACCTGGCAATGTCTCATAAAGACGTTCTTCATCACTTCACCTTTGACCTCGTTGGTTTGACCTATTTAATCCTCCTAAGAAATCAGAGAGATGACCTGGTTGTGATCCCTGCAGGGGCCGGGATGAAGATGTCCTGCTCCTTGTAATTTGCTGAGATTGGATCAAGATATCGACTTGCTCCCTCCCTTCTTGGTCATCCCATCGCCATAGAAACGGACCACCTGGTCACTGTGAAGTGTCATGTGATATGAGTCCAATCAATGGAATTGGAGTAAGATGGATGCAAACATGAGAGATCATTGACATGAATATTCATGAGCCTTGAAATTCTAGCTTCTAATGGGTTGAATGCAACTGTGATTCTGAAGACACAACTTCATTATCTCAGACATAATTGTGGAACAGTCTCCCTAACACACTTAAGGACTGTAAATCAGTAGATAGTTTCAAGGCCAGCCTGAAAGCATATCTAATGGCCAACTTTAACTAATATCATCTTTTTTCAACTATGTATAATGTAATGTAAGCAAAATTGTACCTAAGTATATTATGTAGCTCATTGTAAGCGCCTTGAGCACCCTCTGGGTGGATATGTTGCGCGTTATAAATGTCTGTATTATTATTATTATTAACTTGTAAACAATAATAGAAACAGGAATCATTTTCTCTTCTAGAATGGCTTTCAGTCATTCAAATAATTGATGTTTCTCAATACTTTTTTGTTTTTGTTCGGTTTTGTCCGGGTCATTACCCTTCCAAAGGAACAGTGAAAAAAATACACGGGGTCTCGGGGCGAAGTAGCCCCCGAAATGCCAAAAAGAGCCCCCGAAAGTCATAAAAGAGCCCTCAAAAATGTGCATAGAGTTCAATGCAAAAAAAATTAAAAATTGTTATTTTCATGCTAGCAAGCTTGAAAAGTAGCCCCCGAAATGTTTAAAGTATTTTTTTCCCTGCAAAGTAAGTCTGTAATTTGAGCTCGATTGTAAAGGCTTCTAAGTATTGGAGAGAAGACCTGACAGAGAGAAAAAAAATGTGTATTTCATACCTTTTGCAAATATGATATTACCTAGAATTACATAATATTAACATACCAGAAATGCCTTTTGGTCATTTCCTTTCTGTGCACATTGTTACCATTTCTGTCTTATTGTATCTCAAAGTAATGAAGATGATTGAGGGCTTCTCTTTGATCTAACAGCCGGTGGTTTCATACTTCCTTAGCATGGCCGGCCGGCCGTGATTCTCTCATAGTCCCACGTGTGCACTAATCAAGCAAATTTGAGGCTAGGTGCAGTTGTTGGAAGTCTTCACTCAGAGAACGAGGCTGGCAAGAATGTAATTTCCAGAGGGACCCAGAAAAGAATTAGGTCGGTGTCTCTCAGACCTGCCTTTGAGGTTTGCCGAATCTCCCAGATTTGTTAGTTTTTAAATAGGATGGTAGTGGGATATGTGTCATGAAATTGTGTTCTTCCTGTGTAGATATATGGAGTGTTGTATTGAATTGAATGAGAGATGATTGTATTGTGTTTTCAAATTACAATTTTACTTGTTTGTGATTTATGATGCAGTGATATGAAGTTCCTGGCATAATTTTATTATGATTGGTGCAAAACATAGAAATTAAAAAGAAAAGTCTTTTGATGTAATACAGTATGTAATAAACATGATTTGTACAGCTTACAAATCTTGTTTCCAATTGGTCATTACACATTACTTTGTTTACAATGTTTTGCATCGGTACATTGTTCAAAGCAACAATTATTCTAAACTGCTGAAATAATTCTTTGATAATTTCACTTCTTTGTCTAAATTTTAACATTAATGTTATGCTCCTTTTACAAAATAAGTAAATTTGAAGCACTATTAGAAGTACTGTGTATTCACAAAGTTTGTTTTTATTAATAAACATGTATGTAAATGACAAATACCATTTATCAGAACAGGTTGAAAACTGGCTAAACATTCACTGAGAAGATAATTCTTTTCATAAGTGGCCTAGTTTTATGAACCACCCTGTATATCTCATGATCGATAGAGAGTGAAGCTCCCAGGTCTCTTATTCCTCTGTGGTTTGTTGAGATTTGTTGATCTGTATATTGGATTAAATTCTTCTAGTTACTATTTTCATAGTCTCTAGAAGCAGATATATACCCTGCCTCCTCATCGGAGCAATCTTGTGATATCTCGTTGAAACACATCATCTTTTATGTCATCAGAGTTGTTAAGATGACAGATGCATTTAAAGGATCACTTAAACATGGAGTGAATCTTTGCAGAAGTTTTTTGGCAACTTGTTAGCAGATCTGTTAGAGTTTCTACAAATTATATGTATTTTAGTTTGCATACAAATTAGAGTTCAGGTATATTTAATTATGATGTATTGAATATATTATCTCTCTGGGCATATCATTGTGCAGGCATTTACACATTTAAATTGCAATTGTAGAATTTGATGATATGATTATCTGAATACATTCTATAGATTCATTGGCACCAATGGTCAAAGGATTTTGTAATAAATTCATCATAAAATTTAGGTGAAAACTGAAGAAATATCTGAGTTATCTCCACTTTTTGGAAGAAAACTCTGAATTAGGTTGACTCCTATGTCTTCACATTCATTATGTGAAGAATGGTGCAAATATTAGTTTGACCTTAAAGGAATATTGATAGGGGCGACGAAGTGATTTAATCAAGCTCTTATATGGGGTAAGGAGAGGATGATGGATCATAAGCAATTAAGAACCTATTTCAAGATCATATGACATCAGAAAGCAAATGTGATCCATCCATGAGCAATCTTACACCCCATGATTGCATCTTAGGTTTGCTTTAAGAATAATAATGATATCCATCAGGAGCATTTTGTATTATAGTAAAATGGGTGTCTATATACTGTGGGAATGACCAAGTCATTGCTAATTGGTGATACACAGTATAGTGTCATAAATTGGATAGACAAAATATTCAAGACTCAAACAATTAGAAATTATAGGCCTTCAAGGGCCTTATTATGTATATCTCAAGGTTAAAGTTCATATTGTCTGCAAATGGATTTTTGTGAATTATTTCTATAAGAGCAGGCTGACAAGCATCTTCATTTAATAACAGATATATTCTTCTGGTCTGTAGGAACAGCAAGTAATCCACTGTAAAACCTAACTGTCGCCTCCACACATTTGCTCTTGTAAGAGTTTTAATATATTATTAATGGTTAGCGTTTTTGTAGACACAAAGTTCATCAAGTACTTCACAGGATGTGTCCTTTCTCTCCCTCTCTATTTACTCTTGCTGTCTGTGATGTCATAATGATGTCACACATACAATAAATGTGTGTTTTCAGAGGATTTAGTGTCACCTGTGCATGACGTTTGGGCCATTCTAGAAGCTGTCTGTAGTGCAGCAGCAGACGTGACATGGGTGTATATTAAGTCTTGTAAATGTGTTTTATATTTATCGTTTATTTAGTGGAAGGAAAAAGAACAAATAGAGAAAAGGGCCGGTACTTTTTACATAATGCTCTATTTCTGCACTCTATTTAATACATCTTTTGACCTATTTATTGGAGGATATTTAGGAAGACCATGTCCAGATGTGGACAGAAATATCTTCTTAAATATAATATTTTTAAAAAATGATTAGAAGACGGGGCATATGAAATGAATTAACAATCATATAATATATGATGCCGAGCCCGGAGGATTTAAACTCAAACTAAGTAAACATATACATGTATATATCATGTTTTGTTCCCTTACTAATTTGTTGTTATTATTTCTGTAATGCAACCAAAACTCGAGGTTGGATTTCAAATAAAAATACAAATACAAACAGAAAGATAACAATAGTAGAAATAATGTATACGCAGTCAAAGAAACTGTAGAGGCTGATACATAATAATGTGCTACAATCAATCATTACTCATTATCAAATAAATCAATGTAAGCTCATGAGTATAATATTTCATAATGATTGAATTTAACATCATGAATAATTAGGGTAGGTATGTCTATAAATTGAGCAGTTCATAATGATATTGATAATAATACTGGATAAAAAAAATGAAACAGGTCACAAACATTACATAGATTCAGAATCAAGTTGTGAGTATTGGTACCATGTAATTTTACTATATTTATCCCTTTTCTGTACATGGCTAAGGTTGATCTATAAATGATATTGAGGAAGTATGTAATATACTATATCTGAAAGAAAAGAAAGCAATATCTCAGTCACTATGGCATTGTATAAAGTATGTAGGATGCAGCTTGAAGTACTTTATAAAAATATAATGGTTTTAACTATAGAGGGCACTATTCTACTTCAGCTCAGAGATACTTGAAGTTCATCACATACCCATCAGTATACATATCATTGTTCATACCTGTTTGTATATGGTAGAACATTCTAATTTGATCATTTCAGGGAATGGGGTTGTACATAATACTAATGCATATCAATTTAAATCTAGACTTGTCAATTTTCATTTTCTGTATCACTCTGTGAGTCCTCAGCCCCCCCCCCCAAAAAAAAAAGATAAAAGGTGAGAAGTTTTCATATTCAAATCTCTCTCTCTCTCTCTCTCTCTTTCTTTCTCTCTTTCTCCCTTTCTCCCTCTCCATCTCTCTCCATCTCTCTCCAACTCTATTTGTCTGTTGCTGTCCCATTCTCTCTCTTCCTGTATCTTTATTTTATAAAGTTTGTATTAGTGTATTAGTATTTTATTACATGAACAAAATGTACTTTTTAAAAGTTTATGTAGAAAATGTAAATCCCACCCCTGGTCTAAAGGCAGCATTTTGCATTTTATGAGCTACCATTCAAGACTGAATTTTGAATTTTTCTTTTTGGGGGGACCAAACTCTAGAATCATTTGTGGGATAACTAACAAATTCTTCTTTCTACTCTTTTTTTTTCTCCCTCTTTGCAGGAGTACATGCGCATCATGCCACTGTGGTAGAGAAGACCATGACATCATACATGATAATCTAGTTACTGTTTTTGAGAGATTAAATATTCCAATTGAGGACCATGCTCAGCTACAGAGGACTAAAGAGAAGGCTCTGGCCCTTGGCTACTCATGGGTCCCACAAGGCCTATCTGTTACTAAGGTAAGTACTCTTTAGGTCTGTTTTCATCAGCTCGAGTTTGCCAAATAACTCACTATTTTCAGACTTGGGATATTATCCCGAAGCTCAAAATTGCGTCTCCACCATATGCTCATCACAAACTAGCTCGGACGGGATATTTTGGAAGCAAGACCAAGATTTCTCAGGATATTTTCTTGACCGAATATCCCGCTAATTGCAACTGCGGGCTGATGAAGACGCAAATTAACTGGCTAATTTTCGATCAGGATAGTTAAAATAGCAGGTTATTTAGCAAACTAGAGCTGATGAGGACAGGCCTACTCTTTCTGTCGCTTCCTCCTCCCTCTCCCTCTCCCTTTGTCACTTTTCTTATTCTTCTTTGTGCTGTCACAAATCTATGTCATATTTTGAGTTATCTTGTATATTTCAGGTTAATATCATGTTAATGGTTCTGAAAATTTGCTGAAGAACACTGGGGCCAATAGAAACAAAAATTTAAATGTCTTTTGACATACCATTTTTACAGTACTGAAGCAGATTTTACATTGTTTTATTTGTCATGAATGAAATAAAAGAAAAGAGCTTGAATCATTCTTAAAGGCAGGCTTTTCTAATTTATTCATCTATTTTACTCTGTTTGTTCAGTAAGTGAAGCTTTACGGTACAAGTGTTTCAGGCAATAATTGAGGTGGGGGAGGGTATAAGACTGATAAAGAGAAAAATTTGTTGATTTAATCATTTTTGATTACTGATGATTTTTTTTTTTCTCTGAAAATACTTTACTGTAAAACAAGAGAATAATATGCAGTAGGTTTACAGCACACATGGTGCAACCATGAACCTACTGTATATCTACATCATCATGCAAGTCAATACTTAAAAGCAGCATGTAAGAGCATAATATTTCATTAGTTCTTTACTATCCTTTTTTTTGTTTGTAGATTGAGGATTTCATGAATTCATTACCCAATAATCAAATTCCAAGACTACATACACCTGGTGAGAAGTACCGAGACAGGCAGCTGATCATTCAGATACCCAAACAAGATGTCTCGGAGGAGTTCTGTCATTTCCTCGGTGATGCGGCTACCAATGAAAGCTTCACGCAATTCCTAGAGCTACGAGATGAAACAGCGTTCGGGATCGGCAAAGTCAAAGACTATTTACCTCAAGATACAGTGAGAACCATTTACATGTCTCAACTTATAATCACGTCTTATTTGCTGAAAGGAATTTCTTAGTAATAGTTTTAAAAATGCTCTGAAAAATTTGTTTGCAACTTCTCAAATAGTAGGTCATACTTGTATTTTTTAGTGCAATGTGATTGTTGTAGGCAGTGCAATTAAATATTAGCGATGCCCTTTTCTCCTCTAGTTTGCATATTCTAAACTTACCTAAAGAGAACATCATAATCATATTGCAAATTAATCTTTAACCAGCATAATATGACAGTGGATGTGTATAAATAAAGGTCATTTACTGTCAACATGAAATTATGTCTGTGATTGACTCTTGTAATTTGTTACTTTCTAGATTAAGCCACTAATGTCCTTTGGCAAGGCGTTAATGTACATTTGCCACTCTCCACCCAGGTTTTGAATGGTTACCCGGTAGGATGCAAAAGTTAATGTGGTTGGATGAGCAAATGGCACTTGTAAAATGGCGACTGGCCGAAATGCTCCCCAGGGAGTGAAGAATGTGCATACACTGTGTGCAGGTAAGCCTGAATTTGATGACCGGGGTAATGATATGTACTGCACCTAGAAACAAAGTATTAGGTGCATTATAGATGTGAGCTATTATTATTATTATTTTAATTGATGTATTTGTTTCTTTGTCAGGAATGTTTCAAGTGTGGTGGAGAGATAGAAGCAGGAGAGATTGGTATCTTTGTGGATAAGATGGAAGAGGAGGCTTGCTGCTGGCATCCATTCTGTTTTACCTGTAATACATGTGAAGAACTACTGGTTGATACAGGATACTTCTTCAGGGATGGACAGATCCACTGTGAACGGCACTATGCAGAATCCATAATGCCCCGCTGTGCCTCATGTGATGAGGTGAGTTCACATATGATGACTGTTTGTGTTGATGTGACGAGCTTGAGGGGAAGGAGGTAATGTGATGTTGATGACTGGAATCAGTCATAGGGCTGCATTCTAGAAAACATATATTTATCTAGAATTAAGTGGTTGACACTAGACCTTCCCGAATTCAGTGGACTAAATAAATTAAGACCACTTTCAAAAGTAATGCACCGGTAATGATGTTGCAATTGATAAAATTTGTGAGAAGAAGGATTATGTTGTCATGATGATGAGTGATGATAGTTACGATGATGATTATGACTGTGATGACTGTGGAGATATATTGATGAAGATGATAATGGCTTTTTTATGGCACTGGTATCCGCCTCTGTACTCATAGCGGTTAATTGCTCTTTAATGTCTGACAAACTTAACTGTCCTTAGTCAATGTGTCAGTTTAAAAGTTTTAAATGTTTATTTCCTGTGATACTCTTTGTTGGCACTTATAATGTTCTGGTAGCTTTGCATTAAGAAATATTACTAACAAAGATGATGAGGAAAACTGCATTTTTATTTGGGTAAAACAGTCATCCCTGTATTAAACAGTATCAGCTTTGAGTAATACATTGAACCAGTATACTTCAGTATAAATAGCATGTTAGCTATGAATATAGTATTACCCCAGTAGGTGTGTTGGTCTTCATCGTGCAAGCTGGATGTAGGGGCGTTGAAATGGATAGTCTATGAGGGAGATTTATCTTTCTGCAATGCTGCCCTCTAGTGACAACAAAGTCCAACTTTTAAAAGTTTGCCTGAACAAACACCGCTTGATAAAATATGATAGAGAAGAGAAGTGAGCACCTGGAGTAGTATGGGAAGAAGAGAGAAGTTTCACGGAGAAGCAGTATTAACCTTTCCAGTTTCCAGGTTAATATGGAGGAGAGCATCTCTGCCCTAGCTGTTTACACCTTCCCTATGATCCCATGGGACTTCTAACGTGTCATTTGATATAAGAATGTTGTTGAATCTGTTAATTAGAGCGTTGAGTCTCAGTGGTATGATGATGATGATGAGAGCGTAGGTGTTCAGGGAGGGGTTACCATAGTGTCTTGGGGATGTAGTCCTCTAAATCGATTTATCCAGCTGCTCTCTGACATTTCTACATTTTCGTCACATTACAGATTGTCTGGAGTTCTCTCACCTTAGCAATGATAATATACAGATTTCATTTTTTCTTCTTTCTTTTTTCATTTTTAATGTAAAATGTTTGCTACACACTGAAAGAAATTGCCCTGTTGAACTATTTTGCTCAATCTTGTCTCAATTGTAATTAAATTTTGAATATAGAAGTTTTCTGTAATAAAGCATTTCCGTGTAGGGTATTTTTTTTCATATAAATTTACAATGAGTTAATGCCCTTCAGAATCAAATACAAATTATTCTGTCTTACTTCTACTTATTATATTTTCCTTGTCTTTGCATAATAATTCTTAGAGTAGTAATCTTTGATCCCTCATATCTTTACCTTACTTTTCATATTTCTTTTTTGATATCATCAGTACGGAAAGTGATGAATAAGTGATAAGGTTTGTAGGGTTTAATCAAGATGTATTTATGGATAATGCTTAACTAACATTCCGCATCACTATTTTAAAAAAAATATTTATTACCATCTTCTTATAAGTACATGTATTTGTTTGTTCTTTGGTACATTTTAAAGTATGTTATTGCTCCAAACCATTACCGTTATTCTAAACTTAGCATGTCATTATTGGATCAGGGAAAGTATTAAACATACTCATTGCATCTGTGTTAATATCTAATCATCTAGTATTCTCCTATAAATACAATGAAATGTGTTAATTGTTGGTAGGAAGAGGCTATACCCTAAATCCCTAAGCTACACTGGTACATTATTTTTAATGGAGAAACCAGCTTCCCCATTTTGTAGGTTAGGATAAACAAGGCTATAGCAATAATCACCAACACCATGGATCAATTAACCTGTTTATTAGGAGGCCAAACATTTTGATATCAATTAGTCTTGAGTCTGTTGATGAGGAAATGATGATCGTGGAATGAGGTCCCATGTGGGTAGGAGGGAATAATTGTGACCACCCACAAGCTATACTCAAGAAAAACACCTGTCCTTTGTATGCTCAATTATTGATTGGACCTACATAATTAATTATAGAGAATGATATTATAAATTCATTTTCGATCATGTCTATCTACTGAAGATGTTGAATTACTATTTCAACTCTGCTGACTAGCTTCAGTCCCAGACATAGACTGTTATGTTTCAAAATCTTTAAATCCTTGTTACTCTGAATGATCATTTTATGTATTATATATATCTAGTCTGTGTCGGTGGATGAAGAATCTAATTTATTATTAGTGTCTGTTAGATATAAAATGTATTGTATGTTCGTCATTAGCCCTTATCATTTTACACACGGTTACTCCCCTTGAAGCTCCAAACAGTTGGAATAACTCTGCTCGTACATTTCACAATTATACCAATTATATACGTAAAAACCTATCACTTTGCATAAGAGAGAATACCATACCAGTAAAAGTAGGAGCATTAAATTGATTTCACATCCAAAATGAATCTTACGATTCTTGTATAATCCCGATAATGCAAAGTGCGGAAGTTACAAGTGCGAATCCCATTTTCTTAAAGACAAAGAGACAAAAAGACAAGATACAGAGGTCTCTCTGCATCTTTCTTTTCATGAAGATTTATGTCATCATTCTTTAAACGTGATACTAATTGATAGTGTGAACAGAGTGTAGGAGTTCCAAAGGGAGGATAAGATGCTGTTCTATTCCAGTCCTTCCATCCATCCATCCATTACTCTAGAACATCTCAATCATCCTAACCTAGGAACAATCAAATGTCACAAGTCATATCTAACTCAGAGCACAGTCTGGATAGTAATGAACCATAATCATGTCATGTGATGATCAAGGATGAACTGTGATTGGTTGGTTCTAGTCATGTGATGTTAAGTTGGACGTATGATTGGTTAGTTTTCTCATGTACATGCAATACAGAGTTAAAGTCTGATGTTAAGATTGAAGCACGATTGCACTTTGATGATTTGATTATGACAGTTTGATGGTTTATTCACATGGGTAAACGCTTATTATTGTATCATATCCTTTGCTTCCTTTATCATATTTTGACTTACCACTTCTGACTTATCCCCACTGCAACTTTTCAAATCACAGAAGATACATTTTAATTAGCCCAAGATATATACTTTTAGTAATTATGATCAAGGGAAACTAGATAATCAATAAATAGCTGGCTAGTTAAGACAAGTGGCTCAAACATAGTTTACAATGTAGCTAGAGTTTTTTTGGTCAAGTTCGTGAAATTACCCACTATTTGTCCTTGATGAACCCTGCCTTCATGTATATCAATGTACATCCCTGTTTTGTACATACACACGTTTGAAATGCTTCCAGCTTGGTAGTAAGGGGGTTAATGAAGCTCATCTCTTGTGTCATACATGCACACGTATGACCTTGACCCTGATAGATAGTTGTGGTGTCATGCCTGGTCAAATACTTGACAAATAGACCTCCAAAGACTGCAGGAGGTTAATTGGTTATTAGTCAGTCAATTCTGCACCTTCTATATATATATATATATATATATATATATATATATATATGTACATGAAATACCAACATTGAATTTCATTAAATACTGCAATGTTAACTTTTTGAAAAACTAAGCGTGAGATATTTGGGGTATAGAACTGTGAACATTGCATATTATATTAAATTGAAATCATAATGAAATGATAGATTGAAAGGGCTGTCAAGTTTCTTTCTTTTAGAGAGATGAAAAGAAATCTGTACTTTGTTTTACTTATAAAATGAAGTTGTCTGCTTGTATGGTTGTCTACCTCTACGTTTGTTTTCCCCTCTGGTTGTTTTTAGATATCTTTGCTTTTTGTCTTTTGATTTATCTAAATTTTGGGTTGAATTACTTGTATTATCGGGTATTCATATTTAAGAATTAATATATCACTCACTATGACTCATGAAGTCATATATCATACCACTCTCCGTATCTTTCTATCCATCCATCTATGTCTCTCTCTCTTTCTCTCTCCCTCTTTCTCCTGTCCCTCCCACCCTTCTCTCACTCTCTATCTCCCCTTTCCCTCAATCTATCCTTTCATCCCCTCCCTTGCTCCCTCTCTTTCTCTTTCTCTCTCTCATTTTTCTGCCCTATCCCCCTCTCCCTCCCTATCCCTTCCTCCCTATCCCTTCCTCCCTCCCTCCTTCAATCCCAAGTCTCTTTCCTTCCCTCTCTTTCCCCTCTCCTAGATACCATACATGTATCACATTCTCCCCTTCCTTTGATACAAGCCCAAAGCCAATCTGCTCATGTTGTGCAGTTATTTGTAAATCAAAGTTGATTAACTCAAGATAGAACAGACTTCATGTAGGCTAGCTAGCCACTGCCCTTAACCAGGGAACCAAGGATGTGTGAGGCAACCATCTTTGCACACTACCCTAAGCTCAGACATTATGCTCTCTCTCTCTCTCTCCTGCCGTGGTCGTACAGTCTTCCCATCACAACCCTTTCTCAATCTCATGCTCATTAACTTTGCTACATGTAGGAGTAGGATATTATATGAATGATGGAGATTTGCAACATTTAGCATCGGTATGCAATCATGGATCATTAAATAAATCAGTCATGTGATCCTTACGTTATAGTGAGGTATGAGAAAGGAGTCTGAATCATGACTATGAGACCCTGCACTTCTCTCCTCTCAAGCAAGAGGTCCCCTTTTGCACCCGGCACTAAAGAGTCCGGGTTGGTATCCAATCGCTACCTCCACCACTGCAAGATGCATCATCCCTCATGCTCCCTCGTGTGTCTGGTAGAGACTCGTAAGGAGTATGTGATAGGAGAGTCATCCTTCTTATACACCTGCTACAAAACAAAAGAAAAGAGAGGGTCGCGGTGTGCAAAGAATCTGATGATAAAGTCATTCCTTGGAGCCAGTGATAGTAGAGGAAACCAATGAGGACTAGGTACTGACTGAGCATCTATCTACCAACCATCGTTCCTTCACTCCTTCACTCCAACACCGGTGGGAAGTTCAGAGACGCCTCGCCTGGGCTATTTCCTCTTTCCTGAACATCAGCCAAGTTTTGTTTTTCTTGTTGTGCAATCTTTGTTACCTTGGACTAATTTAGTGGGTCATATTTAGACCGCAGGGAACTACCCGATAAAACCAGACTTGAGATTTGATTCTTCTATCATTTCTGGTGAGTGCTCATATCTCTTGTACTCTTTTCTAAATCAATTATCTTATCTCTTATATTATTATTACATGGGACTATTACTTTGTTATTTTTAATCACACTGAAATGATATCACGTTGGTATTGTTAACAGGCCGCTTTTCATCACCTTTGACTGTAACATCAGGTCCTGTAATCTACTATAAAATGTAATCTTATGTGGTATAAAACTTAAGGGCTTGGTAGGTTCAGAGAGGAAATACAGCTCATTAATTGTACAATGTTTGCCTTCTTGATTAATGAATATCTCATTCTTGAACAATCTACTGTTCACGTTTCAAACAGTCATTTATCAACTTGAATGATCTCAAGATACAATACAACCTGTAATTATTATGTGTTGTATTATCTTTTAATATTTTGGCTAAATATTTCATATTACACTTATTCTACTAGGCTAACCTTGAGATACAGTTTCCACTGTAACTACTATGCCTAATAGCTACTAAAACTCGCTCAATTCAAGAATACACATGCTAGCTATTTCTGTATGAATATCAGCAATATCCTGCTTGGTTATATTGGTTTTACTTCCCTAATATGTAGGTGTATGGAGTAGGCAAAATCACCTTTCAATATTGCTTGGTGCGAGACTCTAAATGACCCAGCGTGAGAGTAATGAATATTGGCCACATTGGTTCTGAATCCTCGCCACATACCATCTTGCCCCTCCCCCTCCCCATCTCGTACCCTATGGTTTAGTGAAGGTACATTGTTGAACTATAATGATGCATACCAAGCATTCTAAGCAATCATGAATGCTTGCCTCATTTTGGTGAGAGAGTCCTTTCATTTCTTGCCATAGGTTGTAACCAAAACAAAATCTGTATATGTGCCATGCTAGAGCAACATTGTGCTTTGTAACTTGAGGAGGGGGGGGGGGGGGGGGTGGGGGTATGAGCAATGAAATGTCTGTGCCACTTTTTGTACTAGTTGCTTGATCATCAGAATAATAGGTTTGAACATGTTGTAAGAGTAACACATTGCCCTTTTATTATCATGCGAGTGCCTGTGCCTTGGCTCGTTCAATATAAAGTTGACCTTTATAATAGATTCTCAGCGATCATAAACCAGACACCAAACTTAATTACGGTCCTTGACATCCAACACATGCCTGCCTGGCTCATCCTTTATGGCTTATTAGCTAGAACAATTAGTGTTGATAATTGCTATAGGGGCACTTGTCTAACTTCAACAACTAATGTTTATGGAAGGCCTCTAATTGGGAACTTGCAGTTTGCATTCCAATTACACACAAACAAAATCATATTAGGTCATTTCTTATGAATTCACCAGCTTCAGATTAAAGAAAAACATTACAATAAGCTTGGCATCATGTGACATTAATATCTTGACAGGTATGATTACCCATTGTTTACTTATATTGATGTATGATCAAGAGTGCAGGAGCGCTGCATGTATAAAAACAGATGATGGCCTTAACACGGAGAGGTGTAATGAGAGCTCCTGGAGTACCTGCATCCTAGCTGACCTAAAAGAGAACCTATACCTGCATGGGTGACCTTAAGAAAGCAGAAAGCAACCCATCTTGATCTCATATAGCATCATCTCTACCTCGCACTATAGGCCTATCGATCAGAGTAGCAGACTCGGTAATTGACCCTGATAGTAGAGGTCATTTACGACTACCCAGCTCAGTATGAACTTTTGTCAGACAGACACACATCAACTACATGACTTGAACTTGCGAAAGAAATTTGAAGGGTACCGATGTAGAAAAGAAATTACATAAGAAGCAGAAGAACGTTTCATTTAACTCTTTGCAAGCTATTGTCAACTAATGGAACATACAGTAGTGGATTGCCACTTACTACATTTGTCACACACTCAGTGTATGTGTAACATAATTATACACCTATAATTTGTGACAGTTTCTGGTTTTGATATACAAAGTGAATAATGTGTTAATGTACTTTAAATTACTTTGATGACATGTTCAGGAAATAATTGCAGTGTTTACTTCTCAAAGACACAGTCCCATTAAAGGCCTGATCTATTGAACAAGGAAATTGCCGTAAGAAAGGACTATTGTGACTTGACTCTGCATTATATGTTTTGAAGATAGCTCCTTCTGGAGTACTCTCAATAAGAGATTTCTCTTCAAAATGAAAACACATCCAGAAATAGAAACATCTAAAGTGTCTCCTATAAATATCCAGGCCAACTGGCCACACATGATGTATGAAAACAGAATGAGTGGTATCAGAGAACAGAGTATTCATTTCCAAACACCAGCACTCTTCAATCTGATCTATTTCTAGAAGGTGTTTGAACCCAAACAAATGGGAAGAGATATAGGTCGCTGTGATGTGGATCTAACCTTCAGAATGGTTATCTTGCTAGCAGGCTGGATGAAGAAGAGCACCCATTAGTATCATACACATTGAAAGTACAGGTGCACTGTGTAGCCACTTCTCTCATGTATACTCTCAAAATCATAGCATCACAGCTATCTATATTTCGGCTGCTTATGTATTGTGGACAAACAGCTAGTTCCTTGTTTTGGGCATGTGTATAAATGTATGATATTGAGCGATGTTAGTTCTCTTGTAAGTTGGATGCAATGGATTGATCTGTAGCCGAGATGGAAGCTTGAAATTGGCAAGTCAGTGTCTATGGTGAGAGAGACATGCTATCATCTTGAAGGGCAAGGAAATAGGATTGAGAATGTCATACAGTTAAATCAATAGATAACTGTCTGCCTTCCAAGGATGTCTATATCCTTGTATGATGGTCTGCATTGTTAAATATACGGAGAAATATTCCTACTAGTTCTATCTTTTGATTGGTAATATATTTGGAGTACATCCCCTCGGCCCTCTCTGTTGTTGGTAAGTATAAATCTATTAGCATTGATCGATAGGTACTCTCGTTTATTTGATTGACATGTGCGATCATTGCCTATTAGTTTGTTTAGTCTATATTACAAATGAAAACAAATGGTCGAGTGTTAGTGATATACTGTTGGCAGTACCTTAAGCAGTACCTTAAGCGCCTTGAGCACCCTCTGGGTGGATATGTCGCGCTATAAAAATGTCTTTATTATTATTAGTACATTTTATATCAACAAATCAACATTGTTTGATTGATGACACTTGACTGCTAAGAACATGAGTAAATGCTTGTTGGTAAATATAGGGAATACCTAGGGTTATACATCATATCTGAGGGACTGGATGATTGTGCGATTTAGTGCATTATTTCTTCAATGAAAATGGAAATCTCTTGATATATATTGCCAATGACTAAATAAATAATTATAGTGATACCAAAAATATTAAAAATCCTTGATCATATCAAGGGATTTTTCATGTGTTGATGAAATAAATGGACAAAAATTGTATATCCATCGTGCTACCTTGCACAACATAGCCCAGTTTTCTGGATGGATGCGCTTTGAAAGGGAATTTTCACATTTTCTTGGTTTTGAAAGTGGAGTCTCCCAATTAAAAGACCCCTGCCTCCTAAGGTGACTAGCTATGTTTGAATAATTGTTGTTGTCATCCTCAATCGTTTGTTTCTATAATTGATTTTGAATGATTTGGCACAGAAAATGCAATAATTTTTCAATAATTTATTGCATTTTACCCCTGTTCCCAACATAAAAAAATCCTCTGTGTGCCCATGCCTTGAGCCATAATGAATGGCCGTACCGATGATTTTTTTTTAATGTTGGGGACCAGGGTAAAATGCAATAAATTATTGACAATTGACAAAACACACATTGGCAAATTATTATTCAATAAAATCTGAGAATGTATACTATTATCTAGATCCATTATTTTTTAATTATTTTTTTAATAATTCCATAAATTGGGGTAAAACAAAAATATTCCAACTATATGAGCGACAGTGTACTTTAAAACAGAGAGAACACCCTTCTGGCTCCAAACAGATAATTTGTATAGACCTTTGCAATTGGGTGATATTATATTTTCGAGAAAGAAGGGCTCTAATGTTCACATCCCTTGCATTGGTTATTATCCTACTGTCTCTCAGTAAACAATGTGTGTAGGTGTGTATTGAATGAATGAAAAGGATATTCTACCACCACATTCTAGTCTACGTGAATCACAACTTCCCAGAAACGCTACCAAGGTACAAAGTCTGTGACATCAATATCAAAGCCTGAGGAAGAAGAATTTTAGTTTCCGTTCTCTAATGTTACAAGCACTTGCAAAACACCCACATCTCTCCCACTCTCTCTCCCACTCTCTCTCTCTCTCTCTCTCTCTCTCTCTCTCTCTCTCTCTCTCGCTCTCTCTCTCTTTCTCTCTCTCCCACTCTACACTCTGTCTCACTTTTATCTTTGTTGATGTCTTGTACATATTAATCATATGGCATTTAAGCTTGTTTCTATAGAGGTGGAATTAGTTTGGGAAACCACAACAGATCATTGATGTCTATGAGAAGGACTGGAAGTATTTCATTTGTTACTCTCAATTGTACAAAACAGTGATTTCAAAGAGGGAGGTCTATCTATTATGTGGTCGTTTTCTACCTTCAATGAAGACAATTTGTTTTTCATTCTGTATAAACTCCTTTCATTTGTGTATGCTTGATTACTGAAGAAGGCTGTTCATCATAGCTGTGTTTGTATTACCTTTTGGAACTGCAGGATCTTGGGACTGATCATTGAAGTAAGATTTTTTTTTATCTCTTTGTAATTCTGGATTTGCTCTTGCTATTTATTTCCTCCAGCAAAGTGAATGTATGTGTTGTTACTGTACATATCATATTCAGGGTTTTGAATTGTTAGAAATGATGGGTATTATTTCTATCTTTTTTAGAATAGAAATTATTAAAGATTAATTGATGTAGTGATTTGTGAAATGACAAATTTATACCTAGATCTAGCTAGGCTACCTTAGATTAACTCAAAAATCTAGATTAGTCTGATTAATCTTCTTCTGAATACTCTGTGCAGAGATATATTGTCATCTTCTCTTTTCTCAGTATTTAATATTTTTCATCGTCTTCTCCCCCCCCCCCCCATTCTGTTTCCCCTGTTATCTGCCTTTGTCTCTGTCTGCTCTCTCTATCTATCTTTTTAAAAACTTTATGGCTGTAATAGCACTGCGTTTCCTTCTCATTTATTTTGAGTAGCACACTTATAATGTGCTCTGTAAAAGCCCATCTTCACACAGTCTTCCTCAATCCCTAGACATGTCTCTGATTACCTGCTATGTTTGATCATACAGAGTTATAAATAGATTGTCCATCTCATCTGATCTCCTCAGATAGGATCAGGTGGTGGTGCTAATGGTCTTCTATTTATACCTCCTCTAATCCATGCATTATTTTATACATTGGGACCACTTTGGTGTCAGGTATGAATTAAAAAAGTACTGGTTAACTTACACCCATGTTTAGATTGTGCATAGATCTATTATAAAGTGCAAAGGCATAGACAAAAGAATATTATGGTCAAGATGGTCAAGAGAGAGAGAGAGAGAGAGGTGGGGGAGAAGGGGGATGGTGGGAGGGATATGAAGAGAGTATGTAAATACTAAATGGAGTGTCTAAAAGAAATTTAGGAGGGTAGATGGATAGGTGTGGAGAGAAGGAGAGAGAGAGAGAGAGAGAGAGAGAGAGAGAGAGAGAGAGAGTGGCAGTGACAGGGAGGTGTATGGACCATAGAGACAAAGAAGTTTGATAATAATAATAATACACAATATTTATAAGGTGCTTAATACTGGTGTCTCTAAGCGCACCATATTCTGACTAAACAATTATTTACCAAAACTTATAATAAACACAACTTATACATCTGTTCTTTATTCAATAAATCATGCATATATGATAATAAAAAATAAGAGTTAATAGAGTGAAGGAAGATATACAAAGTCAGATAAATGAATTCTAAAAGTATACTGTTTCTTTTGAAGTCTGAAAAAAAATCAGACTAAGGATTACACAGCCTGTAGACCCAGACAGATCCTATGTCACTCAAGGTCATAGTAGGTCAAATGAGGTCATGTTATTCTGAGTCATGGGTAGAGTTGTGTTTACAAACAGAGAGTGACCTTAGATGACCCTGAGTGTCAACATGCTTGTGTTACTGGCTGACTGTGTTGTAGGTATGTGATAGGATGTGAAGCTCCCTGAGTGAAGAAGAAGATACAATGATTTCATATAGAAAACCAACAAATGAGGAGTATTATTTGTGAAATTGTCTCTGTTAGGCTGCAAATATCCTTAGAATCTAATCCATACAATGGACAGTGAATGAAAATGAAACCATGTAATAAAATCACGAGACTGGACTATTTTATTACAATCATATTAAATATGTGACTTTATGTGTGGAATTAAAACAATGAGTCTTGATCATGATATTATTTCCAAGATAAGAATATCTAGGACACTCCACTTTCACTCTCATTTTACAACTTGACATAGGCTGGAGTATGTGAGAGGATGTCATCTGTTTGAGTTTCAGATGATGTACTGTACTGGGATTCTGTAAGTTCCCTCTAATTAGCATATTACATTAGACTACATTGTTTTTATTCAGATAATGGTACCATTGTTAATTACTCACAGATCGAGAGAAGAAGAGGAAGCTTTATCCTTTGTACCATAGCTCACATTTGTGTGTGTACAGTGTTTAACTATAAGGCACAATTAATGCTTGGGCACTCAGATCACTTACATATTTTATGCCTGAGCCCTCGTAATGTCATTGTCAGCCAGTGCATTAGGGGAAGGGGTGGGCAAATATGTGTCTGTAGACCCCCCCCCCCCCTCTCCCAGACAGTACACTAGTGATGGATATGTGAATTATGGAAACATACACAAATAAACTACTGTAAAACCAGGAACTGTTTTACCTGAAATTTCATGAATTATTTGTTAACGATGATCTTATTGGAATTGCTCAAAAAATTGGCAAATTCCCCAATGTCACTGTTGACTATAGTGTTGTACTATAATCACTTTAGAAGTACATCATGAACCTTTGTGAATGTATACCACTGGTAAAATTTGTGAAAGCGTCATAAATGTATGCAAAAGTTTCTGTTGCTATAGTAATGACTTCAAGATACATGTCAATATGTGAAATTGAGATCTGAGACATACACCTACATATTTATTCTTTTATGTTTCTATAGACTAACATCCTGCAGTCTTGTTTGTTTGTTTTTCTAGACACCCTATAGTCTGACTAGGCCATATCCTGTAAATCATATCTTTAATGTTCCACCCACTCTTCATCATAAATCAATCGTCATGAAACTCTTCTCTCCATTACAAAAAAACTTGATTTAAAGGTAATAACTTAACATGGTTGAAAGTCCCTTCCTTTAGAGAGTTACCACAATGTGCTGGGGAAATAGATATAGTGGGAAATTTGTCATGAAGACTGAAGTTACCTATGTCCAAGTTAAATGTTCTACTCTGTACCCATATGTATCTTATTGATGTTTATAATGTGTAATCTTGTACTGACATGCAAATGAAACAAATTTCCAATCATTGGACAATAAATTTGAATATGAATATGAATATGAATAATATAGAGTTTTTCGAGATATTTCATTTGTGTTACTTTATTAGTATTAAAGATAAACTTTAGTACTGGTAAAAAAGAAAATTAATTCTCACAGAATCAAACGAAACTTACACTGAATGTTCAAGATTACAAATAAATGACATGTGCCAAACAATTTTGGAATAAAATGTATACTGGCTGAGTAATGAGCATAGAAAGACAAGGAAATCAAGGTAGTACTAGCCCCGACACCATGTGTGTTGTCCCATATATAGCTTTCTGTGTTACTTTACCAAGACTCGGTCAAATTTATTAAGATTTAGATGACTCCAGAACCTTGCAGTGCACACCAATACTTACATGCTACATGATCAACTGTTTCTGATCCTTTCAGCACCATTTCTTTCACAATGCAATCGCATGACCAGTACTAAAGTTTATCTTTAACCATGATCCATGTATAAAAGATTCATGACATAATAGTAATACTTCATTCTTATTTCATTTCTTAAATGCGGATCATTAAATTTAAACCTACGTGCCCAAATTCTATGAAATATGGCTGCACGTGGTCATGATAATTCTTTTTGATAGGAAGAAGTATGTCATGGGATCAGTTTTGAATTGATGTAATTTAGTGACTAGCTTTGTTCAGATCCCTACACAGACAGCTTTCACCTTCAACCTTCAGTCTTTCCTACCCACATCCATAATTGTTTAAGAGACTTACTTTTATTTGTTTATACTTCAAATAGGATAAGACTCATTAAAGGAAAGAGTGTCATTGGTTGACAGTTTTCCCAGAAAGAAACCAAGTGTTCAAGGAGTGTCTCCTTTTTGCAAAATAATAATTTTGTTAATTATAATTAATCTATTATGATTTTTCTAAGAAATAAAAACGAGGCCATTTAACAATTGTTCCTTGGAAGAAACTACATGGCAGTGTACAAGTTAAAACTAGACCAATCTCATTCTCCAAATAGATGTTTGCATTGACTTTTAGCACTCAATGATGATATATGAATTGAAAACTGGTTGCAAGGTGAACTATGTGAGATATGTCTCATCACCGTATTGAGCAATGATCTACATCAGATATGATATGTCTGGTATTCAAATACCTCCTTCTCATACTCCTGTTTCTAATAAAAAAATGAGTTTATCGAGCATGACAATGAGGTGACATTAAGGTTTATTTTCTATTCATGCTTCATGTGAATCAGATACATTTAAGAGTTGCAATGTAGGCCTATTACACAACTGAAAGAAATGGTCACTCTTATTCCACCCCCCCCCCCCCCCCATTTCCATGAAATAACCACCATCCCAGTCATTGACTTTTCTTTCTCACTCCATCTGTCATATTATTAATTTCAGACCCATCCCCTTTTCTTATATAAAGGTGAATGATTTTATCCCTCCCCCCCCCATCAAGTATATCCCTCCCCCCCCCCCCCTCATCAAGTTTATCCCAGAGATCAGAGATTTCTTTCCTTTTACTTTGCTACATCTATATGTTCATCCTCATATCATTCTATTAATCCTCCTATCTGTTCATCCACACATTCATCTGTCAATCCCTATACTTTTCAAATGCTCCATCCTTGATCATATCCACCTGTACATTCATCTGCCCATCCATCCATCTCTTCCTACATTCACCCATCTGCCTATCTATCTATCCAGCTCCTCGTTCATTCACCCATCCATCCATCTACCTATCCACCAAACCATCCATCTCTTCGTTCATTCTTCTATCCATCCATCCATCTGCCTATCCACTAATCTATCCATCTCTTCATCCATTCACATATCCATCCATCCATCTGCCTATCTATCTATCTAAATCTTTGTTCATTCACCTATCCACCCATCTGTCTATCTCTATCCACCCATCCATCCATCCTTTATTCCTTCACCCATCTATTCATCAGCCTCTCCTTCTATTAATCTATCTGTATGTTCATCATCCACCCACCACCAATCTCTTTGACCCCTCAGCTAAGTAGTCTACCAGTCTACTGTCTGCCTATATATGGTCGTGGGCCTCCCAGGGATGTCACTCTGTATAATTACTCCCAGTGACTGGGGTAATAAGTCTAGCTTGCATTGCTTGCATCCCAACCTAATGAAAATGAATGTACTATGTAATCAGTCATGGTGGCTGGGACAGGAGTCTAATCAGTAATGTCAGAAACCCATCTAGACGACCGTAGGCTGAAGACAGTTAATCATTATGGAATTTACTTCGATAAAATTGCAATATCAAAGGCGCTGAAATGTTATAAACACATAAGGTCAAATGAATTTCTTCCTAGTTTCACACCTCCTACCAGTTTTTTGTGGTCTACTCTTCTTTCTTTTCCCAATATTTTTGTTTGGACATGGATTGATTTAGAAGAAGTCAAGGCAAAGAATAGTGAAATCCTGAATATATTGCTATTTCACCTTGTCTTGTGCCTGTGTACTGCACAGAAAATTGTGTTAAAAATCAAGACCCCATAAAATGCGTTGGAAAAATATCAGATCAGATAACACAGAAGACCCTCCTTCTCATTTTTGTGAGACAAATGTGGGTGAGAAAAAGATAAATTGTACTGGGCCATATGACAGTGGGATTATATGCAAGGTTATAATATTGTATAAAGTTGCTGGTGAGGAAGTCTAGTAGACATTGTTGGCATGGTATTGGAATGAGAGCTAGGATGATGGGAATGATTGGGTCAGGAGAAGGATGAACCGGTGTCAGATGAAATCAATTCAGTGAGAGAAATCAGGAGGACACCATACCATTACCTGTTCACTCATACAAGCTGAATTCTAAATTATATGCGATATTGATAGTAAGCAAATATTAATCGACTACGAGGGTAATGGAACAAACTATCATCGCCGAGGTGATCTCGGGGCTACTCTCATCCCGAGCCGCAATTAAAAGAACTGATTCTGCATACAGTTTAGCTTCAGCTAGATTTTACAAAGCACAACATGCATACATGTAATACAGTCGATGCGCGCTCATTTGACATTGACATTGACTTAGACATTTCGCGTAACCTACTTTGCTATGCGCTATATGCTTATTTAATTGGGGCAGCAGCAAAAAATTACGGTACAAAAGTCCTATCGCAGGGAGATAGTACTTATCTATCATTGATCATGTGACCTCGTTTAGACCAATCAGATTGCAAGATTCTTAGTATGCGGGATATAATATAAGATAGTAACAAATGCTATCATTGATATCTTTTGGGGAGGAATGGGCTCGGAGATAGAGCAGTGGTCTCATTGTCAGGAGATCTCATGGTTCAAAACCGAGTTGATGCGCTAGTGCCCTGTGATAAGGCATTAATACTGATAAGGCTTCCCTTGATAAACAAGATGTATCATTATTGTTATCATTATCATTATTATTATTATTATTATTATTATTATTATTATGTAATCAAAGCATTTCAGAGCTCTACCTACCAGAAATATCAGCCGCTCTATGAAACACTGTGAGCAACCATCTTGTAAGAAGTGGAGAATTGATCTGTCAACATCAATTATAGGATGTGTATATTTAGCAGGAGGTCTTTCAAACTATCAGGTATCAAACAGATGCATATCATCTAAATAAATATTAATACCAGATCATAAAGGAAAGGTGAGAAGTTTGGGAACAGTCACAAGTGTCTCAAATTTATATCCGTTTTTACCCTTATAAATTCCTTAGTTGATTGTAATATGAGAGACTGAGGAGTGTGGTTGAAAGTAGCCCCTTTCCTCTGCAGCCAGTGATGGATCAAGTAAACTTTCTATTTTAATTTCATGTCAGCTCATTAGTTGTCTGCCTGCACAGTTCTCCTTCTATATACTGTAGGTTAAGTTACGATGGAGATATGCAAACTTGTGCCTGTTTTAATAGTAATGATGTCATATGTCAATGATCTCTTTCATGACCAAGGCCACAAACGAACTCTGGGAGGGTGTAGAAGGGATGGGGGCTCAAATTATTCCTCCAAGCCCCTCTCTAGCCCCCATTTAACACTGTGTAATGTCAATAGGGTGTATAGGGGGAGGGGCGGTTCTAGGGTTTTGCATCCTCCCTCCATCCCTCCCACCACTCTCTCTTTATGATTGCTGTGGTATTTGGAGTGTTGGAGGGGAAGGGGGCTGGATTATCTTCCCAACTCCTCTCGATGATAGCACGTTGGTATGTAGCTGGCCTTTACTTCATGACATGTTTTGCTCACGTCTGTTGTCAAAGTAATTAGTGAGAGCGGGAGAGATTCTTGATGACTAGTTGGATGTAGATTGGCTTTCGCTGACACTGGCACCCCTCATTTACTAGCCCAACTGGCTTCTTTTGGTGCATCCCCTCTCATTAATTATCACTTATTGGCTGACTCTTTTTGTAATGTCAGCTTCTTTTAAATGTTAATAAGTGAGGGGTGATAAATTGCATGTTCCTATTGAGTGATCTATGTTATTACCGGTAACTTTTTTATTTATCTTTTATTGTGAAATTGTGGGTATAGGAGAATGATAAGGGATTCTATAGATAGTGTATCCCTTTTGCAGCAAACATCATATTCCGTAGAACTTGGTAGGAATTATGAATATGTCAGGTATGTCCTATGTGTTAAATTAAAGCGTTAGCAGTGTCCTAGTATACAAATTATGCAAGGAAACCCATTTACTTTCTAGACTTCACTGTCAGACACTATAGAGTGACTGACTGACTTCTTTTTTTCTTTGGTAATAACATACATAAAATGAGCTGTAAAGGGTGAGCGTTTGTACACATCAATAACCCACTTCTTTTATGGTCAAAATTAAAACTGATCGAACCTTTGCGCAGCACAAAACGTACAACCATACGGTACAAGGGTCTGAAAATCAGACTATTTTCTACGCATAATTTTCTAAACGCTTTGCAAAAATTCTAAACGGTTTATATATAATTCCACATGAAGGCAATTACCTGTTCAAATCTTTTCAAGGGAGTTTTTAGTTGGTATTATCTCTTGTTTACAATAGGATTTACACAAGTTTATATTTCAGCCTGCAAAAGGGACACACTACCTTTAAGATTAGTATGTCATCATGTTTCCTGACACACATGAATGTACAGTATTGGTATACACTCTGCAGGGGCAATGTTGTAAGCTAACAGACATACATTTCTTTGATTGGGGTTTAATGAATGTGCGGGATTTGAAGAGAAGCTTGCTAGATTCCTGACATTCATACCATACCTTCATGAATCGTAACGCAACTTGAATCTATCTCAACATACCATTGTGTGTGGGTGTATGTTTTGACTGATCAAGTTTTTACAACTGTTATTCATGTTACTCTAAGGATTGTTTGTTAATACAGACAGTGCAAAGACACTATATTTATTTCAAATAAACCATTGTCTATTCTCTCTTCTCCTACACCATTCAAACTTTTATCAAGGAACAAAATTATGTCCTATGTTGAGTTGAATAATGGATATAATATGATGTACAATAGCATAACGCTTATAGTGCTGCTCATGTTGATGTTCATCATAATGGCAGTAAATATAAGAGTGGAAATGATGTTGATGATAATGCTGATGGCAGTGATGATGTTTATATTGATGATATTGATGTCCTTGTAGTTGTGGATGATGATGATATGATGATGGCATAATAGTGTCTGATTTGAACTTGAAATGTTTTAATGGTTTGTTTATCAGTGATTCATTGTCATTGAATGTTGATGAAAGAGTTCGAGCACTCATGACATACATAACTCATCATCAATTATGCATGTTGATTACAATTAATCATATATTTTTTACACTTGAATTTTTTTTTTACCACAGTAGTATAAATAAAGTAAGGAACCACTAAGCTGCAAGGTTTAGTAATTTCTCTCATAGTGGATTAAACATCAAGTGTGCACATGCATGAGCACCAATCTTTATATCAATACCAGACTGATCTTCATTTAATAGATTAATTTCTTCTATTTTGTTTCCATTTCAGCTGATTTTCACTGGAGAGTACGTGAGAGCCATGGATGAAAACTTCCACAGCGGTCACTTCTGCTGCCAGCAGTGTGACAAAGCTTTGAGTGGACAGAGTTACATCTTAAAAGAAGAGAAACCGTTCTGTGTGGCTTGCTATGATGACAACTTTGCTAATGAATGCGCTGAGTGTAACCAGAAGATAGGACACGATAGCAAGGTAATATCAAATAAAAAGTCATTAAAAAAAAAAGAAATTGTAGAGCCATATAACATTTTCCATCAAAATTATAAATTAAACTAGGACATAATTGTTGTGTGTTTAATTGAACAACCACAAGTGTTAAACTTCATAACTTTTCACCCTTTCATTTTCCTCAAAATTTAAGTCATCTGTTTCTCTCTATCTCGACCTGTCAGCCTTTATTAAAACCACCTATATACCAGAGTTGAAAGTTAGTAGTGGATGATCAATGGAATCGATTTTATTCAACCAAATCTCTGATTATTATGTTGAAACCTTTAAAAATATAAATGCATATATTCTTCATATACCGGTAGTACCTTCTAATTGCACATTTTTTTCAATTTATGAATTTGCTGTTAACAATTGATTGGTGATTTCTTATCTTATGTTTTGATTATAGGATCTTATTTTCAAGTCAAAGCATTACCATGAGACATGCTTTGAAGCCCGCTACACATGTTCTATGTGCAAGGCGTCTCTTGCAGACAAGGCCTTCGGTAACTGGGATGGACAACTCTGCTGCCTCCAATGTTATGAGAAGAACTTGGCCAAGAACTGCCAAGCATGTGGAGAATTAATAAAGCCTGGTAAGTACCGATCTTACATCAATCTTCTTTTTCTTTTACAGATCTCATAGATCATCAAAGGATCTTGGACACACTTTCACAGGACGGTCTCCACAAGATTGAAAGGAGACTAATATATTGGTGCTCTACAAATCTTTTACCAGTCCTTTGCTCATCCTTCACAAATCAATTACCAATTATGTAACGGTCCTTAAAGAAGTCCTCTATCAATCCTTTATTAATCATATTCCCATCCTTGAACAATTTTCTAGCAGTCCCTCAATCTCTAAAAGTCCATTCCTCTACCAATCCTCCATAATTCCTCCACCATTCCTCCACCATTCCTCCACCATTCCTCCACCATTCCTCCACCATTCCTCCACCGGTCGTCTATCATTCCTCCACCATTCGTCTACCATTCCTCCACCATTCCTCCACCATTCCTCCACCAGTCTTCTTCCATTCCTCCACCAGTCGTCTTCCATTCCTCCGCCATTCCTCCACCATTCCTCCACCAGTTGTCTACAATTCCTCCACCATTCTTCCACCAGTCCTCTACTATTCCTCCACCAATCCTCCATCACTCCTCCACCACTCTTCCACCATTCCTCCACCACTCCCACACTCTATCTCTACCAGTCATTTACCAATCACAATCCCAAGTGTCTTCCCCATATCCTTTGCCAATTACTCTTTAACAACCTAATACTTTCCCTACACCCATCCTATTTTGTTCTCAACAATATACTGTCCCAGCGGTAGTCTGATATTCAGAACCTCTATCATCCTTTAATCTTTGAAGACTTCAAAGGTGAAGATAGATCTGAGTGGAGCTTGCAGTTACATTATTTATTTGTTGAGAGTGATTTGTGGCTCTGATATAAGGGGCCACTCATGCTCGGTGTTTCAAGCACACTCATCTTCTGGATGAGTATGTTGGTTTGACAAGGGTTTATAGACCTTTAGGTTTCTCATCCTCTACCAAAGATATATTGACTATCTGGAATCCGATGAACAGTTATCCTCTGCCAGTAAAATATTATACTAATATATACCAGTATCCTGTTATGAGTGATATTATGTATACTTTGTTCTGGTATGTTAAGATAATTGCAGATGCACAGTCTAATTATAAGTCTCTGTAAAAAATCTTTAAATAGTATTTTCTTACGGTGATATGAGAGGGGAAACACGTACTACCACCAGACTACTACTGCCACCAGGTGTTGTCCAGGGCTCAGTCTTAAGAGTTGATATTAATTGCAACTTATTTGCGATTGCAATCACAACTATGTACATAAGAGATAGGAGACTACAAATTTGCGATCGATCAGAGGACTTAATTGTGATTGATCCAAATGAATTGCAACTCCTTATAAGACTGGGCCCAGGTGTCATGGTCTAGTGGATAATCCACCTTGAACGACACAAATCCATACCACATTTGCCACCCTCCACCCAGGTGTAGTAAATGAGAACCTGGTAGGAAGAAACTTCCATGAATGCTTCAGTGTGCTATCATGGTATCCAGACTAATACCAGGGCAATTGCAGGTCCCTGAGGAAGAGCAGTATTAATACTGACAATGTTAGCCTGGCTGGAGAAGGATATCTTAGTAGTGGTACTATTCACTACATTTCCCTAAGGTACCTTATATGTACAGGGGAAAATCTTTTGTAAAATTATAACAATTGAATAGTTTTTCATTATCTTTCATTTCATTGTAAGTCTTGATAGGATGAAAATGATAGGACAATTTTTGTAAAGTCAGTTCCAAGTTCGTGAACTAAATTTGAGCAATGTTAAAACTGAGTGATCTTAATAAATTCCATCTGTATATTGTACTTCTCTTGTTTCAACATTATCCTCTAGTTAAACAACCCTCAAGAGCACATACAGTTCAATCTTCATTTTCATTGGAATTTGGAAGTTCTGTCAGAGATGTTCCAAGTTTAAGCTTTCATGTTTGTTTTTAGTAAGAATCTATCTGTCTTAATGCGATGTAACAATCCCTTCATACATAGAGAATTCTTGGGAGTTATTAAATAAACAAATCAGTTGAAATGTGGATGATGTATTATGATGCAAATGGAAGGTAGAGTGCTCGCATCACAGATGGTATGTTAGTGTGTGTTTAGAGTTCACCAGCATTCTTACGAGATGAGCGAAGGGAGAAAAAAACTTGGTCAGAAATGTGAAGAATTTATAGAATCACACGAAGCCAGACGACTCCTACCGGTCCTTCCCACAGTCCTCGGGATGACATGTGGTCATGTGACTGTTAGGAAGAGTTGTTGAGATCTTAGCAGGGTGTATCCTCCAAACTTAATTGGTTTTAATGTCCTCTCAGGTGATAGCTGAGACCAATAAAATGAAGGTGATGAAGAGAGATAAAGGTATCTTTCATCTTGTCTCCATACTCTAGGAAGAATTAATTAGACAGACAAACATATCCCTATATGTCTGTTGGTGATGAGGTAATGGGATTTATTATAAAGAAAACAAAGCCAACGAGATGAATTGCTGATGGACCAACAGAAAGCTTTTATTGGACCAACATCCACCCACGTCTTCTATGGGTTTCTGTTGGTCCATTAGATATTTTCTTCTATGATGGGTTTCTGTTGGTCCATTAGATATTTTCTATGGGTTCCTGTTGGTCCATTAGAGATCTTTATATGGGTTTCTAATGGTCCCATGTTCTGAATTCCCTATTGAAACCAATAGACCAATGGCTTATATTGGTAAATCAATAATGATAAATCAAAATTCGATTTTAGCAACTGTCCACCAAAAAGGTATATTCTAATCTCAATTGCATTAACTCCATCACAAAGATCACTTGAAGTGAGTTTGAGAATATCCTTTAGTTTAACTGAAGGCTTGTATTATTCTATATAATAAACATACATCTATTGGTCTTATTGGTTTCTATTGGTCCTATTGGTCCTATTGGTTTCTATTGGTCCTATTGGTTTCTATTTCTATTGGTTTCTATGGGTGCTATTGGTTTCTATTGGTTTCTGATGGTTTGAATGGTCTCTATTGGATTCAATTCTATGGGTCCAACAGAAACGGATAGACTCCAACAGAAACCATAAGAGACCAATAGAATTTTTCTAATGGTTTCTATTGGTCTCTATGGGATTTTCGACCTGGGTACCATTTCACAAAATGAAATTGTGTTTTTAGCAATTAACTTTCGTCATTCTGTCCTTGTTTGCACCCCAAAGTAGTACGCACTCCTAGCAAATGTTATTTGTCTGTTTGTCACTGAAATGTCATGAAATGTTCTTTCTAATTGTATTAACCAGGTAACAGCTTTTAAAAAAACTTTCAGTACCACTTCAATTTTTGTCGTTGTTAACAAAAGAGTGATAGCTTTTTGCTTCAGAGCTGTAATATGACATTCTACATTTACATGTTTATACTTCTATAATCAATGAAATATAATGTAGTATTGCAAATAATTCTTAACAGTAGCTCACATAACCGTACTCATACACAATTACAATGTTATTGTAATGCACCCACTGCCATTAATGTAACAGTGATGTTGATGTTATATGTTTGTGTGAACTTGATCATGTGTCATTCTGTCCGTATAGGTTCGGCAGGGGAAGGTAAAACTTTTCTCTCTCATTTTTAATTTTTTTTTTTTTTGAATTGCCCTTTTGCAAAACTCATAGGCAAGTACTAACGACTGTGTGTGTGGTTTATCTTTTTTTCTGTTATTTTGTTTTATTTCATATTTGACTTTACCGATGTATATTATCAAT